>NC_044066.1:11336412-11366412 GCF_902167405.1 Gadus morhua | reverse complement strand
AATAGTCCATGGAGGTGTGAGTGTGTGTTTGCGGTAGATCTGGTAGATCTTGGCCGAAACATTAATCAAGATTATTGGTGTCAAGATTGAGATAACGAGTGTGAAGGGATTTTAATGCATTTTTTGGCATGTTATGCTTCAATGTCGCTGAAGAAAAATAAATACGAACTTGGTTATAAAACGATCTTCATGCTTTTACGCTAGCGATAGCTAGCGTTAGCTTAACCACGAGCTCTGTGTATTGGAGCTACGGTGAGAGTGTCAACGATGCAAGGGGCCTTGAAACTGCTCCCGCTCAAAAACGTGCTAGTATTTACTATTTGTATTGTCGAATTACCCGGATTCATGATCACGGGAGGCCAGGATCGTAATCACGAAAAAAACGTGATTTATCGGCAAGCTTGAGTTTATGTGTGTTTCTGTGCATTAGGGGTTGGGGCGAAATCCATTTTTCTCAGACCTCTCCCCAAAAGAGGTTCATGGAATAACTTTAAAAAAGAGGCAACTTGTATAATTAGGCGATAGCGCATCTTATGAAACCGTTTCGAATGCGCCATTGGCTGCTACGCTGTCTCCTGCCACAGGGTGGAAGCAATTGTCTGCAAATCGCTTTTCCATATTCGTGTTGCATACATAATATATCCATTAACATATCCAGTATAAGGCTGCAAGGCATGTTTTAATAATAGACTAGCGATGAATTATGACCTTCATAAGCTTGCTATTCATAACTTTGTGTTAGTAGGCTAGGCCTATGAGCCGAAAGGAATTATTAAATCAGCATTATATCTGCTTATCGGTTGTCGGAACGGGGTGATTTCGGCAAGCAGTTTCACCAGGAGATGGATTGAAGTATTAGGCCCGCTTGAGACCAGCAATAGCATCGTATTTTGTGTTTTTTCATGATGTTCGGCATGTACGCCGATAAAGTTTTAGGCATCATTTTTGCATCTCTCATTCAATCTCATCAAACCTGCTTTTTCGTAGAGTAACAAAGATATCCGCCAGCGCTTTATACCTAAAAGCCTAAACTTTGCGCATATTCATAGAGCTAGGGCAAACTTTTCGAGGCTAAAAACGGGCATTCAATTGAGGTTTTAAAGTCAACTAATGAAATTCAATGTACGATAAAGGGCATTTATTCATTCTGCCTTTTCTTCTCTGAATAAATGCAGCATGTTTCTTGTGCAAGTTTCCCGACATTGATCCTATTCTTCTCTGAATTTCTGCATCCAAATTTGTTCGTTAACTATGTAGCGGTAATAGCGCTCGCTGACATTTTAGCGCCTTCCCTTACATGGGCTCGTGCTTAAGCACATCCCACTGGTTTGGCTGACATCAGGTCGAATTCTCTGTCCTCGAATACAGCAGCCGACAGTAGGCACTGCCCCGCATCAGTGGTGGTTAAAGAAATTTGAATAAGTACGGAAAAAAGATAAAACAAGTGCTTATAGTGGAAGACATATTTCGGGCAATTTTTTTATATGGACACCGTCAGCATTTTTTATCACCGTGATATAGCGTTAGTTCTATCGGAAAATCGCCCAAGCCTTCTGCGTGCGTGCGTGCGTGCGTGCGTGCGTGCGTGCGTGCGTGCGTGCGTGCGTGCGTGCGTGCGTGCGTGTGTTTGTGTCTGTGTGTGTGTGGTTGTGTGTGTGCGTGAGCGAGAGAAAGGTAAAAGCGGTAGGTCTGACATCCAAGCAGTGAGGTAATGAGGGGTGGCTCGCTGAGCACGGACCTCTAGCCTCCGCAGCGAGAGGGGAGGCAGGGGGGCGGACATGAGCTGAATACTGAGACAGAAAGGGGGAGGGGGAGGGAGAGAACAGGGGCGGGAGAGAAAGGGGGGAGGGATGGGGAGAATGGGAGCGAGAGAGGGAGGGGAGAAGAGGGAGGGAGAGGAAAGGGGGGACATGGCAGGATAGGGAGCGAGAGAGAGTAACAGGGGGAGGGAGGGCGTGAGAGACGGGCAGAGTGAGGGGGAGAGAGAGATAGGCGGGGTAGAGCGAGGGCAAGAGAGTGGGAGAGAGTTAGAGAGAGAGAGAGAGTGAGGGAGATAGAGTGGTATGGGAGAGGTGGAGAAAGAGCTACAGAGAGATGTGGAGAGCGGCCGAGAGGTTCAGGGAAAGGAGGGAGAGAGGGAGGGACGGGAGAAAAAGGGGAGATGCAGAGAGAGGCTGTGAGCGAGGGGGGATGCAGGGGGGTTGGCTGCCGGATAGCCCTGTTGATTATGGATGAAAACAGCCAGAGCCCTCTTTAGAGTCAGCGCAGGTGCAAGCTTGAAGAGCGCGGGAGGCCCGTCGTGCCCCCGCCCACCGCCGCTGAGGATCCGCCGGCCCGACATCATGTTCTGGATCTTACCGACGTGCATGCTTATTCCTTTCTTCTTCGTCGCAGTCTCGCTGCCTGGCAAAAAGAAAAAAAAATGTCATTGCTATTCATCGGCTTGGAAAGGGTTGAACTATGAGCGAGGTCGGGTTCAATGGGCTAAAGATGGTAGAGAAGCTGAAGGGAAAGCTACTGTGGTGTAGCACCCCGTCGTGGCTTCAACAACCCCCCCCCCCCCCGCCCCCCCCCCCCCCCCCCCCCCCCCCCCCCCCCCCCCTCACCATCTCACCAAACCCCTCCACCCCGCCATGGTTTTAGCCGTTGCTAGCTGCGGTGGCGGTGGCGACAACGCTAGTCCCTACCTCTGTCAATCAAGGTCATCTGACAACCGAAGCTAGCGGTATGGAGGGTTTGAAGAAGGTGTGGTGGTGGTGGGGGGGGGGGGGGGGGGGGGGGGCTTTCTAATAATCTAACCCAATATGAGGAGAGAGAGACAGAGAGAGTTGGCAAAAACTCTGGAAGTCTAGCAAGTTACGCTTGATCTAACTTGCTACTCATTCAGTGTGTGTGTGTGTGTATGTGTGTGTGTGTGTGTGTGTGTGTGTGTGTGTGTGTGTGTGTGTGTGTGTGTGTTTGTGTATAAAAAGGCAGTACAAATAATTTAATCGTATTAATTTTTGCAAAAAGATAAGGAAATTAGAGTTCTATCCAATCTCAAAAGCCATAATGTGGTAATTTCTGGAAAGAAATATTTAGTAGTTTCCGCCAAATAACTATTTGACCAGATTCTGTTAATGTTTTCTCTTGCTGTTGGGAAAGGAAAGGCATGGGGAAACATGAATCATGAGATTCCAGCGAGCACATGTTCCCTGTAAGTATATGGAGTACAATGGTGGTGCTTGCTTAAAATACTTCAAAAGAAACCCTTCAAACTCTATTGACGTTATCGCTACTCAAAATCGCTATCTCAATATTTATCACCTCGGTATAGGATATTTAATTAGCCAGCCTAGCTTCCTCGTTACCACCACGTACAGACAGACGCACACACACAGACAGACACCCACTAACACATGCAAACGCACACACAATTCAACATCAATCAGTCGCTGTTGCTAATTAGGCCTGTGTCTAACCTCACCCTGTGTAATGATGGCTCGCCCACATAAAAAAGCGCACACACATATACACACACAGACACACACTCTCTCTCCTACATGCATACACCCGGGCGCTGACGCAGACACACTTCAAAGCAGTCCCCTGGCGAACCTGCGGTAGGAGCGTGTTTCTCTCCGCAGGTCTTTAGGTGTGATGGTCCTCTTTTTGGTTTAGTCATTAAAGTTGTCTCGTTCGTTTCCCATCAAAGCTTGTTTCGGCGGGGGGGGGGGGGGTGGGGGGGGGGGGGCCCTTCAATGAGCGGAACGTTCCAAAATATCAACAGCCAATCCTTATTAGCGGCACAGGGTAAATAGTTCTTATTTTTTGGTCGTGACAGGGAAAAATAAAGTAGATTTCGAAGAGAAACAGACCAATTCTGGGCTGAATGTGACGCGTTTTAATGGATGCTAGACGCAGACGCTAGATATACACACAGACCGCACACGACTTCAGATTCGATTCTTGTTAACATCTAGGGGGACATGTGGTTTTTCGGTTGGTCGATCATAAAAACTAAAAAAGCCCTTCATAATAATAATAATCACAACACTAAACGGGTTGTGTGCGGTGGGCACCCGGTGCCAGTAATGAGCTCCGACAGCTGCCCAGAACTTTGTTCGACACTTTCAACAGGTTGTTACCGCCGTGGCTTCTGCGTGTCAGTGTGTGTGAGCTGTGAGTGACGCTGAGCTGATGGTTGGGGGGAGGGGGGGAGGGTTGCCCACCCCTCCACTGTGGTGGGTGGCCCCTGCCTTCTTGAGCGGGCCGTGGTTTGGGCCTCAGAGTTGGCAGACAGCCTGGTACTTGAGTAGCTTTTAAGTAAGTGGCAGAAATTACAGTCCTCGCTTCATGAGGCTCGGTGGTTTTTTTGCCTTTTTTTTTTTTTTCAGACTGGTCGGACGATAAAGGTAACCACTGCTGGCGGTTAAAGGGTTTCTAGTGGGTGTTAACATGTGGTCAGGAGGGGGGGGGGCAGAGGGGTAGTGGTGGTGATGATGGAAGAGGCGGTTTAGTGGTGCAAATCGACTGATCCCTTTTCAAATCTGCGGTTTCCTCCATAAAATTGCGATTCCCCTGGTCCGCTCTCGTACACTGCCTGGAACACACACATTATACTTGCTTGACGTGTTTTAAGTGGCAGTTGGGCCCACAGCTTGGTCTCGCAAAAGTTTATGTGTGTGTCTGTGTGTGCGTACGTGTGCGTGTGCGTGTGTTAGGCGTGTGCGCGCGTGTGTGTGTGTGTGTGTCGACCTTCATGCGGCGACACGCGACTCGCACGGGAACACTTGGAAACTTGCAAATTGTAGCGAACACGTGAACTCAAGCGACGGATTTGGACGCATACTCGCTCACGCACACGCACACATACGCGTACGCACAAACGGTTTCGGTCAAACTGTTGTCGGCCAGAGGGAGCGTAATTCTTTTGATGTTGTCAATTGTCGCATTGTTAGTTTGCCTGCCCAAGATTTTCCTTCGCACACACACACAGACACACACTCACACACACAGAAAACCGCTTAGTCATCGTAGTCATGCGTTTAATCATGACCTTGTTCCCAATAAGAGGCGGTGCAGAAGGCCAGACAAATACTTGAATGCTGGGAGAATAAGCTTTTTGCGAAGAGCGACTTTATTTTGGGCGAGAGAGAGAGAGAGGAGTAGAGAGAGAGAGAGGCTGGGAGAGCGAGGTCACAATGCAGTTAGCGTCAGCGCCTTTGCTTTAGCATCCCCACTGCATGGTTGTCAGCCTACACTTAGCTTAGCGTCTTCATCTGCGGCGGGATTAGCATGCTGCACTAGCACCGCACTCACACTGAGCCCTGTATTCACTGTGTCTTCTTATGTCTCTCTGTCTCCCCTTTCTCTCTCTCTCTCTCTCTTTGTCGCTGTCTCTCTCTCTATGTAGGTGTGATGCGTTTGAGGCGTCTCCAGGGTGAGTGTTCTGCTCATGTGTGTGTGTGTGTGTGCGTGTGTGTGTGTGTGTGTGTGTGTGTGTGTGTGTGTGTGTGTGTGTGTGTGTGTGTGTGTGTGTGTGTATGGAGGGGGGAGGGTGCACGCACACACACACACACACACACACACACACACAAGCAATCACACACTGCCCTGAATTCCGTTGGTGGGCTAGACGTTCATAAATACCGACCCCCTCATTTCCAATGTTTCAATTACATATCTTGACAGTTTGTTTTTATAGATATTCGATTCTTACCTGAAATGTAATGACAAGCTTCTGGCTATGGTCTACTTTACACTTTCATTTGGTCTGAAGAAAATAGCAGTGTCTCTATCGGAGGGGAAGGACAGACACACTCACTCTCTCTCTTAGTCGCTGACACACACCGGACACACACACGTAGACACACACAAACATTCTCTTTATCACTTATTCAAACACAAATAGATGCACATTAACACACACATACTCACCAGACACACACACACACACACACAGACACACAGACACACACACACACACACACACACATAAACACACTCTATTTCTCCGTCACTCACAAACACCCACAAACACTGTCCTTCTCATTCACTCAAACACACAAACACACACACACACACACACAGACACACACACACACACACACACACACACACACACACACACACACACACACACACACATACACAGTAATTGGGTAGGTGCAGTGTTGGGTCCATGGGGCAATGTTTACCTTGATGTTGATCGCCGCAGTACTCCTGTAACCTTTAATGGAGTGACTTTAGGGGCCAGAGAGCCTGAAAAAAAAATACAGGAATACTGTTGAAAGAGAAAGGGAGAGAGGGGGGGAGAGAGAGAGAGAGGGGGACTAGGTGCTCACTAGGGGGACGACACTGAATTAGTAGTGTGCCTGAGTGCGTGGATGCACGCTTTTATTCTGAAGAGACAAAGAGCAGAGCTGGCCTCAACACTTTTATGATGTGTCTCCATTTCTGTACATTTCGATGGCATGTCTGCTGTTCTGCTCTCCTCCTCCTTTCTCCCTTCATAGATCAACCGACCTTCTTTTTTATCCATCACTCTCTCTCCGTCTCTCTCCCACTCAGGCTCTTCACTCCCCCCCTCTGTCATCCCTCTCTCTCGCCCTCTCTCTCTCTTTCTCTCTTCTTCTCTGAGGCGTACTGTTGTTCAACGCCTGCTTGGTCCCAGGAGATTTAAATTCTGGACTACTTTGACACCTCTCTCTCTCTCTCTCTCTCTCTCTCTCTCTCTCTCTCTCTCTCACCCTCTTTTTCTAGCACTCCATCTTTGTCGCACTCTCTTTTTCTCTCTCTCTTTTTTGCTATCATCTTTCTTCCCTTTGCTTCCTTCTTTTCCCCTGCTCTATTTCTCCCTCTCTTCCTCATCTCCTTCTCCTTTCCTGTGTATGTGTATGTCTCACTCTCTTTATTTCTCTCTCTCGCTCTCTCGTTCTCTCGTTCTCTCGTTCTCTCGTTCTCTCGTTTCCACACAACCAGGGCTCAAGTATTGCTCTGTTTCCCACCTCAGCCCCAGCTCAATTTCACCAGAAAAGACTCACACTCTCTCCCCCCTTTCACCCCCCCGCCCCCCCCCTCTCTTTATCTCTCTCATGTTCGCCTCCTCTCGTGCTCCTGTCCCTGCTTTCACACCCGAACTCTGAGGCAGGGGGGGAGAAAAACGTGTGCAAATGTGCTTTCTGTCTTTCACTTACATACACATTTCACACACTCACAAACACACACTGAGGCACACGCATACATACACACGCACGCACGCACGCACGCACACACACACACACACACACACACACACACACACACACACGCATACATACATACATACATACATACATACATACACATGCATACATACATACATACATACATACATACATACATACATACATACATGCATACATACGCACACTGTGCGGAGACGCACACACACACAAACACGTGCATGCACACGCACACAAAAGCAGTCACACAGAACTAGCCTGGCCAGTCCGTCACACAAACACACACATGTACCCACGCATGCGCACACGCACACACTGCATGCAAAGACAACTCAATAACTCGACCACTCAGTCACACTCACGCGGCGGCAGACGGAGCTGTCAAGAGCGATGTGTTCGGAGAATAATCCGCCGTAGTTCCACTGTTAGTCCGCTGCCTTTATCAATAGGCGTCATTACACACCAGATTACATTATGGGGTCACTTTCATATTCCCTCTCCCCGTGTTACTAAAAAGAGTTTTTCCCTCAGTCAAGCACAGACACACACACACACACACACACTCACTCACACAAAAACAGGCGCACACACACACACATGCATACAGACACACACAGACACTCATGTATGTGCACGCACAAACACACGCACAGAAGTTGCCTAGCCAGGCTGCCAGCCGCCTGGCTCTCGCTTGTCTTGGAATAACAAATCTAGCGCCGTGTGTGTGGCCCATGTCATTCGGCGAGTGATGCACGCTTTCTTCTGCCGAGACAAAGGTTGGCACAGGCGGGCAGAGAAAGACACGGAGAGACAGATCTACAGACAGAGAGACGGACATACAGACGGAGACACCGGCTTGCAGGCTGGCTGGCAGACTGATAGACCAATGATGGAATGGAAACACACACACACACACGCACACACATTCTCGCTACCCTAGTTATGTCACTTTGTGTAACACACACACACACACACTCGTACACACACCTGCCAGGTGTGTGGATGATGAGGTAATTGAGTGTGGAGCAGCTCCTAGGTCGTTAGCTCGCTGGCGATGCTGCATGTGTTCGCTAATTGCCCTGACATCATCACCAGGGGACTGGTGACATCATCAACAGGGGGCCGGCGCGCGCCTGCTTGTCATCGCGTCGCCTCTTGCCCAAAAAATACAACCCCCTACCCCCCCCCCCCCACACACACACACACACACACACACACACACACACACACACACACACACACACACACACACACACACACACACACACTCAGGCAGGCAGGAGTCAGGACACACAGAACCACAAGCACACTGGTCAGGGGACAGACGATCACACACGCACACATTCTTCTATCCATCATTCACATGCACGCAAGAGCGTCAACAAATACAGCCATCCACTCTGGCACACACATACACTCTTTGCCTCTCTCACACAAACACACACACACACACACACTCTCACACAAACTCTCACACACACATACACACACATCCCCTGTCCGAGCAGATGTGCGAGAGCTCTGCCAGTATTGTATTTACATTAGGGTGAATGTAATTTGATTCACCCAGTGCAAGCAAGCCCCGTTGCCCATCAGAGCGTCTTCACAGGTGTCCAACCTTGACTTCTCACCCAGCATGGCTATTCATAGGCCATTAATTAGAGCAGGACTCTGCTAATTAACTCTCTCACACACACACACACACACACACACACACACACACACACACACACACACACACACACACACACACACGTATGAATACGCAGACATACACACCCAAGCAAGATCGTGGAGTTTTGAGTTCCGTTCCGATTACTGTGCCCTGTTTGATTTGCCCTACTAAAGTAATGAGTTTGGAAGGGAGACAAGAAAAAGAAGTGTGTTTTGGAAGTAGCTTGGCGGTAATTTGAAAAATCCATGAGCTGGGAAAGGGAAATTCTACTCACACGCTTGGCGTACGGACACACATAATCACACTCACATATGCACACGCTCACACACCGAAGCAGAGATGTGTGTTTATGAGTGTATTTATCGTGTGTTTAGCTTGATTAAGCTATAATGTTGGGACTTTCGGAGTGGGGTGAGATGCTAATTCTTGAAACTGTCTTAAGCAAATAAGTCCAGAGGATAATATAGCGAGAGAAATAAACAGGGGTTCTACATTTGGAACATTTAGAATTACCACAATTAATGACCCAATTTATAGTTTAGCGATTCATCGGACGCATATAGAAAGAGCAAAATGGAGGCAATCTGTAGACACATTCTGCTCTTTATGTGTCTTGGCCTTGAAGGACTGAATAGAAGTGGATGGTATCCAAGAGTTTTTAAGAGAATGAAGTAAGGAAAGGAGGAAGGAAGGAGCGAGCACATCAACTCAAGACGAGATTTAATCAAGAGAAGAAAAAACAAGATGCAGATATGCCAACATTGACCTCCTCCTCTCCTTCCTACCTTTTTGGGAGGGGGAGAGAGAGAGAGAGAGGAAGAAATGGGAAAGAGGGAATGAAACTACTCTGAAAGAAGTAATAATGTAAGGAAAAGGGGAGAGAGAGAGAGAGAGAGAGAGAGAGAGAGAGAGAGAGAGAAAAGAAGAGAAGAAAGTACTTGACGAAAGGGACAGACATGGATGAGTGCGCGAGAGGCATAAAGCAGTGGTCGTTGGGGGGGGTGTTGCTCCAGCGGGATGGATGGTAGGAGAGGAGAGGGAGGTAGACAGACAGACAGAGGGAGAGAGTGAGAGAAGAGATGGTTCATTAAACATTTAGATTGACAGAGAGGGCCAGGAGCAGGCTGGCCCTCTCCATTCCTCTCAGCGTTCAGCAGAAGGGAGATTGAATGCAGGCTTGACTGTGCACTGAAATATGCCCTGTGTAGCCACGTGTGTGTTGGGCCTGTGTGTGTGTGTGTGTGTGTGTGTGTGTGTGTGTGTGTGTGTGTGAGTAAACCGGACCACCTCTCTCTCTATGCTATAGATAATGGCTTGGAAATGTAACCACCTGACCCCCATATAGCAGACAGAAAACCCCCCAGCGTCTCGGTAACTCGTCTCACTCCGCCTTAACCGCAAGAGGACCCGAGGAGAAGAAAAAAAAAGCGATTGCAATTCCGGGGTTAGGCGGCCGAATAACACCGCTCTCCCTCTCCAGAGTCCGCCGGCCCCCCTACTTCTTATTTCCATATGAAGTGATGTGTGTGTTCACCCTTGTAACACACACCTATGAGGGTTTGTGTCGCCGGAGCCCCTTGCTTCTTCCATCGCTATTAGCGCCTGTCGCTGAAAGCCCCCGCGCGAAGCCGTGCACTCTGTTATTAGCCAACACAACAGATCAATGGGCGCAGTGCGCTGTAACGTTAGCTCGTTGCTGCCGCCGCCGCCGCCGCCAGCATCCCATTCAGACTCACTGAGCCGTGGCTAACACCACCACCGAAGGGCTCGCTAGCATAAAGGCGACAATGGCACAAGGCGCACCTGTAACACGCCCCCCCCCCATCCCCACCCCCCTTCCTCCCTCAACCCCCCCTCCCCCTTGCCATTTGCTTTGACGACCAGGGCAGCGCACGTTTCGGCTATTAGTGTCACCGCTAGGCTATCATTTCCCGGTCGCATCTACGTCTGTCAGTGTGTGTGTGTTTGTGTTCCTGTCTCTGTTTGTGAGGGAGAGGGAAGGGGTTTATGGGGCTGAAAAGACTTCTGGGAAATTAGTTGGGTGGTGGAGAGGGGGGGCGGTGGGGGGTTAGTAAGCCACTGGGAAGAGTTTGGGAGGGGGGGGGGGGGGGGGGCCGGGGGGGGGGGGGGGGGGGTGGGGTCTCGGTGGCTGCACAAACATCCACGCCGGAACCTTTTGCCATCACTTCTTCCATCGCTAGCTCTTTATTTATTGCTTTTCCTTCTTCCTCGCTCGCACTCTTTCCATCTCTCTTTACCCCTCCTTCTTTCTCATTGCTTCTACCTTTATCTCCCTCAATAACCGGCCCTCTTTTTCGTAGCTGTTTTCTGTCTTCCGCCATTCCCTCCATCCCGCTCTTTTCCTCCCTGAATGAATATATCTCTCCCTTGCTTTCTCTAGCTCTCGCTCTTGCTCTCCCTCTTCCTGTCTCCCTCTCTCTCTCTCTCTCTCTCCCACTGACTCTCCCTCTCTCTATCTCTCTCTCTCTCTCTCCCACTGACTCTCTCTTTCTCTCTGTCTCTCTCTCCCTCTTTTTCCCCCTCGCTCTCTCTCTCTCTCTCTCTCTCTCTCTCTCTCTCTCTCTCTCTCTCTCTCTCTCTCTCTCTCTCTCTCTCTCTCTCTCTCTCTCTCTCTATCCCTCTCTCTCTCCCTTGCCTTCTCTCTGTCTCTCTCTAATCCCCTCCCTCTGTCTTTCTCCTCTTCTCCCTCTTCTCCTTGTCTCCCTTCCTCTTCTTCTCGGCATATGGTTCTTGTCACGGAGGCTGTTCAACAGACCACTGCGGCCCGGTTGTCCTCCTCCTCCTCGCTGACCCAGTGATGAGAGAGAGAGAGAGAGAGAGAGAGAGAGAGAGAGAGAGAGAGAGAGAGAGAGAGAGAGAGAGAGAGAGAGAGAATGAAAAGCGATAGAGAGTGTCTTTAGACAGCTGTCAAGTCTCCCACCGTGCACCGAATAGCCTGATGCTAGTCTGCCCCACTCTTCAAGGCATCCCTCTGTGTATATGTGTCTGTGTGCACGCCTGCACGCACACAAACACACACACACACACACACACACACACACACACACAGACACAGACGCACACACACTTTTTCACACACAAAAAGAAACACGCACACACACACGTATGCACACGTGAGTGCGTCTGAGAAGATACATCCAAGTGCATTGAGCCATCTGCTGCTGTGCTAATTGGTATGCATGACAATGTTTTTACAGCCCATAAAGCCTAATGAAAATGAACACCAGTCGTCGTCCCCCCAAAACCCCCCACCGCCCACACCACCCACACCGCTGCACCCCATTCCACCCACCCTAATATCCCTTAATGGTATAACCCTCTCAACTGCTACACCCTCCCTTAGCCCCCCCCCCTATCCTCCCTTTTTACACACACAGACTCACACCTATCCAACCTCCCACGAATACACACAGGCACAGCTCAGTAAAAACAGGCTCCTACTTTGTCGCAATTAAGAAGGGGTGAAAATTTGCCGCCATTTTAGCGTTGGATTTGGTTTGGTTGGGAGGGCGGGGTTGGCTGAGCTCTCCCAGCGGTGAGGAATGAGGCCGACGTCGTGATGTCCCGGCTCTGATCTGGCCAGCGGTTGATAGTCTGGAAAAGCCCTCGTGTTTCACGGAATCCAACGGTAACAGGAAACACGTGGGGGCAAATATGTTGGGCTCCTTTGATGTCCCATCCCCTTCCCGTCAGGCGATGGTGTCCTTTGGGGGACATGGGGGAGGGCAGGGAGGGGGGGGGGGGGTAGGGGATGGAGAGCAACAGAAAATCAGAAGAAAAGCACCAGAGATGAATGAAGCGGGAAAGACGGACGGCCTCAATGACTGAACGGGGGGAAAGAGCTATTCACAATTTGGATTAGAGCGAGCACGCGAAGATATGAAGGTGTGGGGGTGGAAGGGGGGGGGGGGGGGGGGAGAGCAGGACAGTGTAGCGGCTATGGTGTTAACCTCCCAGCCGCGTGGTTCTGCGTTCGATCCCCAGCGTCAACCTGCCTGCTTACCTGGCACTCCAAAGCAAGACGCATCCATCCGCCGCTTGGTGCGGCGTTCCGGAAATGCAGTCCCATCCCGCTGACGTTGGACGGGGTCTACTCAGTGACTCAATAATACATATTACGTTTGGAAGAGTCGGAGCTCCGAGCCGCACCGGGCGTGTTGAGGCAGGGAACGCTGGCCCCGGCAAACATGATCACAGACTCCCGCAGAGTTGCAGAATCCGCCCTCAAACGACCACACTGATCTGAGCGGAACATTAGGCACACGGTCTTAAAGATGTGCCGTGCCCGGGCGTTTGTGATCTTATAGTCCCACATACACACACCAGGGGAACAGCCAATAAATAGGCTTCCCCAGGCAGTCTGTCTAGACCATGTTCAAGCCACCCGCTCCACAATTCCAGCTCTTGGCGGCGAACCACCCCCCCATGCTCACACCAGACCGACCTTAGAATCCTGTGTGTGTGTGTGTGTGTGTGTGTGTGTGTGTGTGTGTGGTTTATTTAATGTCAGGGACTGTTTTCTTAATGTCAAGAACAAGATGCTCACTCTCCCTATTTCTGCGTTGCTGTATCTCTCCCCTACACTCACACACATACTGTGTGTGTGTGTGTGTGTGTGTGTGTGTGTGTGTGTGTGTGTGTGTGTGTGTGTGTGTGTGTGTGTACGCAGTTGCGTGTGTTTGTTTGGCCATGGTTCGCATTGCCACATACAGATATATTTGTTCTGATGTTTATAACGAACCCTTTCCTGAACTGTTTTTTCCTTTTCCGGGAAGAATAAAAAGCTTCACTTTCATTATTCTTTAATTTCCTAGTATGGGAATGAAATGTGGTTTTTATATCATATATAAAACTACATGAAGTTGCCTTGGCAGTTTCTCCGACCCTCAACCTGTAGTAGAAGCTTTCTTCTCTCCATCTCTTTTCAGAGACGCTGTATTCAGGAAATGAATTGTGCACACACTTAATTGGCAAATGCATGCGCCCACACACACACACATAAGAACTTGCACCGGGGGTATTTTTCCCCCACTACATCATCCAATCAGACCTTAGCTTTTCTGTTAAGTGTCCCAAAGCACGTATTCCACGTATTCCTAGCTCCCAAGTTCTGCTTGCATGCATAAATACTGGTACATGATGAAACCCAAGCTATACCAAAACAAGCCATGAGGGGGGGGGGGGGAAGGAGAGAGAGAGAGAGAGAGAGAGAGAGAGAGAGAGAGAGAGAGAGAGAGAGAGAGAGAGAGAGAGAGAGAGAGAGAGAGAGAGAGAGAGAGAGAGAGAGAGAGAGAGAGAGAGAGAGAGAGAGAGAGAGAGAGAGAGAGAGAGAGGCTCTATATGGGTGTATGGGACAGGTGTAGAGTCCACCAGATAAGGCTAAGGGTTTGTGTTTCCCCCTGTCCCGTTTAATCACCATGTCAGGGGTGAGGAGGAGCCTTATGCCCCCCGCCCACCAACCCCTCGCCTCCGCACGACACCAACCGACGCCCACAACCCTACCCCTCTGACACCGCTGTTCCCATAGCAACAAGAATTTGGAAAGAAAGAGAGAGAGGCGAGAGATAGAGGGAGAGGGTGGGCCTGGGATGGGATGGCAAGAAGGAGGAGGAGGAGGGGTGCTAAGGATTAGCGTTGCACTGCCGCAGGTTGGATTTGTCCAATCTCGCGTCTGGACCTCAAGCGAAGCCCGAACGTCCAATCAGGAGACGGGCCGCTGTATTTAGATGACGATGAGTTTCAATTCACTCAAGTGTAAAATAGGTTGGGTATTTCTTTATATGTCGAGTGTTGAACCTTGAAGCCCTCTCTTTTCCCAGAGAAAAGATATGGACTTACTTTTACTTGTTTGACGCACTCTGTACTTTTCCCTTCCTCTTGGTTGCGAGGATCCTCTCCCTCCAGCCCTCCACGAGCCCTGAAAGCCCCCCCGAGCTGAACTGAATTCATGAGGCTCACCCTCTGCCCTCCCGCGTGGGCGGCCCTGAGAAAGCGAATGCGAGAACGAGGCAAAAGTTTTTCCTCTCCTCCGCCGTCGCTGTTGTTGTTTTTTCACTGCTGTTTTAAGACAACGGAAACTAATTACCACTATTCCCGCGTCTTAATGCAACAGCAAAATCAAAACATTTCGCATATGCGGGAAAAGCTGCAATGATTCGACAGTCTGTGAGTTATGGTTTTGTATTATTATGGTTTTGTTACCGGCCCCCCATTAGGAAAACACAGGCTTGTTTACGAACGCTAAGCTGAAACTGAAAAACGAGGGCTTAATGACGTCCTGAAAAGTTTTTCGCAGGAAAGCCAGCGCCAATTTGCTTACTGTCCGTGTGACACCGTCCGGTCACACACACGCGAAAAACCGTTGTGTGTGATGTGTAGGAGGCGTGCGTGTGTACGGGGGCGCTGCCTACCTGTCGCCGTTCATTAGCGCGGCGGCGGCGCTAGCGTCGGCCCTCTCATTAGCGTAGCCCTAGCAGAGCCACCGGGGCACCGGCGCAGCTTCATTAGCCGCCGTGACATTTATGTGATCGTTTTGTTACATGTGGCTGCCACGGTCGCCATAGGAACCGTGAAAGTGTTCGACGTCGGTACACACGCGCGGGCCCCTGGATATCGCATGCGCTGCCTTCCACAAGCATAACCGCACACACATACACACCCTTCCTGTTCCTACTTAGCTGGTGGTCGCTGTTAGCGAAAGTGCTACAGATGCTATTTACATCAAAGCCGACTCCCCAAAGTATTCCCTCATCTAGACTGTTGTTATAAACACACAGGCTTCTACACAATGTTATTTATCATCCTGCGCTTCATGGCGCTACGGTACAAATGGGTGGAAAAATTGCTAGCTGTAGTTCAAATGACGAATGGCCATCTCCTCACGCACAAAGTTTTGGACAAATGGAGCCGTTGTACACTTAGACTGGGTCATAATTAAAGCAGGCATTCGGTTGAACCAGGTTTTAGTACCACGCAATTGCCTCTGACAAATCCCAGTAGAGAATGGTCAGCCAATGATTGGTTGCTATATCTCTCTGTGTGGGTTTTTCTGTATGTGTTTTTGTCCTGTGTGTGCGTGCGTGCGTGTGTGCGTGCGTGTGTGTGTGTGTGTGTGTGTGCATGTGTATGTGTGTGTGTGCATAATGTTAGTCACCAAGCTGACCTTGGTGACCCCTCCCCTCGTCTTTCCTTCCCTTAGGGTCGTTGGTTGAGTTGAGGGACATTGTTAGGAGGGACAGCGCTTGTGTGTGTGTGTGTGTGTGTGTGTGTGTGTGTGTGTGTGTGTGTGTGTGTGTGTGTGTGTGTGTGTGTGTGTGTGTGTGTGTGTGTAAGGGAGGTGGGAATCCGGATGTTTTTCACGTCGGATTAGTTTCCCTCATGGGTCTCTCTCTCTCTCTCTGGATGGGAGCGACTCACAGCCTCAGTTCTTCCACTGTCTCTGTTGGGTGAAGGAGAGGGCGGATTTTGTGTTCGTCCAATCGTGTATGTGTGTGCGTGTGTGTGTGTGTTCAGAAAATCTGAATACATTTTTGGGTCTGTGTGTGTATGTGTATGTGTGCATTGGAGCAGAAACAGAAAGAAAACACAGCGGGGGGATCAACCTAGCCAGCCCGAACAGAGTGTGTGTGTGTGTGTGTGTGTGTGTGTGTGTGTGTGTGTGTGTGTGTGTGTGTGTGTGTGTGTGTGTGTGTGTGTGTTCCTATGCTTCTTACCAAGGGAGCTCCTGCTGAGCTCTGAGCTGTGCTTACTCCTCGCTCCGTCTCATCTGCATCCTCCTCTCTCTCTATCCCTCTCTCTCTCTCTCTCTCTCTCTCTCTCTCTCTCTCTCTCTCTCTCTCTCTCTCTCTCTCTCTCTCTCTCTCTCTCTCTCTCTCTATCCCTCTCTCTCTCTCTGTCTCCCTCCCTCTCTCTCTCTGTCTCCCTCCCTCTCTCTTTCTATCCCTGTGTGCCACAGCTTCCCCTGCTGTGTGAGCGCAGATGAATAGAATGCGGCTACCTAGCCTTGGCGGTTAGCTTAGCCACTTAACTGTTCATCACGGAACAAAAAGGTTAGCTTCCTGTCGCTGTTTTTTAATTGCTTGAACTATCGTTTTTTATATTTTATTTAAACTGCTGGGTGGTTGTTGTTCTATGGTCTACAACCCAATAAAGTGTTTGCCTGTTTAAGAGCCCCTATAAAAAACGTCCATGCCTTCTGTGTTTTGGAAAATGTTGGACGTTTATTTGCTGTTTTGAGTGTGTGTGTGTGTGTGTGTGTGTGTGTGTGTGTGTGTGTGTGTGTGTGTGTGTGTGTGTGTGTGTGTGTGTGTGTGTGTGTGTGTGTGTGTGTGTGTGTGTGATTAGAAAGGCAAACACAACTCTGCCTAATACTAAACAGCAGGATGCATGAAAAGAAAGAAACTACACAAACTGCCCAATATGCACATGGGAGATTAAAATGGCTTTATAGGTCACCTAGACGACACACACATTCAAAAACACATCAAGGACTATAAATACACACACACACACACACACAATGACATGCACAGTGAGACATAGGAGAGAGAGAGACAGGGCAGGAGAGAGAGAGAGACAGTAGAAGAGAGAGACATATTAGGTAGGATTGTACAGTACCCAAGTTAGAGTTAACCCCCCCCCCCCCCCCCCCCCCCCCTCCCAACCACTCCTGCCGCTCAGCTTTCCCTATCGTAATGTTGTTCCTTAGCCTAGCACATTCACGTATTCACACACTCTGACACAGTACGTCACGGGTGGCACATAGTCGGTTTGCAAAACGGCAATGAGCACAAAGAAGGAAACTATGTTTAATTTGCTTTGATCCGGGTGAAGAACAGCACGACGATCACAAGATCCCGACTCCATTTGATGAAGTATGGGCTCCAAGCCTTCTGTTATCAATATTTCTGAGACATGTCGAGAACAACCCTCTACCTGCCCCTCCTGCTTCATCAGCCACGGCCGTGTGGTTCAGGGGACGAGAACAACGCTCACACACACACACATACGCAGATATGCAGAGCAGCAGTCCGCCTCCGTGTTGTGGTGCAGTTAGAGACCGCCGTTTTCAAGTGGCCACGGGGTCAAAGTTCACTGTTCTGCCGCTCGGGTACGGTACACAGTGTTCACACTAATCAAAACCAGGCGGACTGTGGGGGTCAAGTGTACTCGGAACACCCGCCCGGCTCCCCGGTCTGAAAGCAAACAGAGAAGGACGAGAGAGAGACACATGAGAGAGACACGAGAGAGAGAGAGAGAGAGAGAGAGAGAGAGAGAGAGAGAGAGAGAGAGAGAGAGAGAGAGAGAGAGAGAGAGAGAGAGAGAGAGAGAGAGAGAGAGAGAGAGAGAGAGAGAGAGAGAGAGAGAGAGAGAGAGAGAGAGAGAGAGAGAGAGAGAGAGAGAGAGAGGTTTGTATATCTACACAGACACACGTACACTGACAGTAAAATACACACATGTGGAGACATGGCTGTTGATGACTCAGTGCTCCAGGGGTACTAGAGAGATGGAGGGACAGGTGAAAGCCATTAAGGGGACACAATTGAGAGCGAGAGAGACACACACACAGACACACACATAGACACACATAGACACAGACACATGCTCATACAGGCACAAACATGGACACATGTATACACAGACTCACACACATACACAGACACACACTCACACAGAAACACATGGACACAACTCTCCCTCATGGAATGAGGAGCACACATCTCCTTCACACAAAATATCTCCTTTCTCTGTCCTCCTTCAAACCGATTTCTGGCTGTGTGTCTGTGCGTGGGCGTTTGTTTAGTTTCTCTCCCTTGTATCAATCCAACTCATTCCTCCCCTTGGCCAAAAGCACCTTTCGACAAGTAGAGATACAGCACAGGAGGTGGCTACGACAGTTGTACAACAGAGCATCCATTTCACCACTGAGTGTAAGACGATGGCTGTGGCTGCAGCCCCCCAGCCAACTAGACCCCCGGGCAGAACGGGTGAGGGAGGGGGTCGGGTACGCCTTGATCAAAAATCCAGGATGATGGTGATGGCGTTGCCACAGCCCGTTGTAGTGTGCGATGTAGTGTGGGTTTACAGGGCAAAGGTGTGTGTGTGTGTGTGTGTGTGTGTGTGTGTGTGTGTTTGAGAGGGAGTCAGGACGGGTTGGCTAGCAGGGAGGGTGAAGGAGGGCTGGTGGGCGGTGTTGGGTAGCAAACCCAAGTAGCGCTGCTACTTTATTACGCCAATTTATCTAACATCTTGAAAATATATTTTTGGCCGGTGGTCAGCAGTTATCTTTTCCCCAGTCGTCCTCGGCAGAAGGAGAACTCACTCCCTTCCCCTCGGAAGGCTCGGAGGTTCTTCCCCGGTTCGTGACGTGTCCTTTGGACCCTTAAAAGAGCCGGGGCGTTGGGGTTAACCTCTCGCGGCTCTCGGTTTAACCGCCTTTTTTTTTCAAGACAAAGATGAATCACGGCTTTCCCTCCGTCAACCTCATTCCTTCCCTCTTCCCTCGCGGTGTTCCCTACATTCCTCTCTTTCGTTGGCTCCCTCTCTCCCTCTCTCCCTCTCCCTCTCCTTTTCCCTCTCTCCCTCTCTCCCTCTCCCTCTCCTTTTCCCTCTCTCTCTCTCTCTCTCTCTCCCTCTCCCTCTCCCTCTCTCTCTCTCTCTCTCTCTCCTCCCCCTCTGTCTCTTGCTCCCCCTGAGCTTTATGGTCTGGCATTAGGGCTGTCAGCTGAGCAAACTGCGGCTTTGGTTTTGTTTTGTGTTTTTTTTATTGCCTCTTAAGATAATGCTCTCTGGCTCTCCCGCAGAGAACAACAAAAGAGTGTGAGGCCTAGTAAAAAAAGAAAAGGGCTTTTTCATCGGCTTTTTCATTAAGTCTTTTTTCACCCTTCCTAAATGGACCACAGGCATGGCACAATGGTGTGTGTGCATGTGTGTGTTTGGGTGTATGCGCGCGTGCGTGTGTGTGCGTGGTTCCTCACAACGCATGGTTTGGTGTGTGTCTGTGTGTAGTGGACACCTCTTGCACACCGTCCCATTCATTCATGTATAAAGTCCACACTACTCTCTTTTCCAACGAGCTTGCTCCAAGACGGACCCACAAAAGGACAAACAGAGCGTGTTCCTATCAGATTTGCAATAAAAAGTGTGAAAGCAGCGTGTTTTTACACTGCGCCCAGGCCCGTAGAATCCATCCACTGTGCTTATCAGTGTTGCCGAATCCAAAGGGTTTGAATGTTGTCTGATGTAGTTTGATTCTTGCTTAGGCAAATCATCGAGTGTAATACAAAATGTAATATTTTACCACATTAGGCATCACAGGCTTGTTTGAAAGAGTGACCACTTGCAGCACTAAACGCAATTTACCAACGTCGTTTTAGCTTGCTGTGGAAATGGCTTCCGTTGTATTAACCAAATTTCGAGCCATATTTGCAGAAACAAAGAAGCAGACATTCTAGCCATTTGCCAGAGATACCCAGACATTTGCAGTATAGAGTAGATGGAATATGCCTTTAAGATCTATAATCTATTAATCTTGTTCCAGCCCGAGAGTTTTTGCAGCCAGAATAACCTCGCCTCATTTTTACTCCATAAAGTTTATATCAAGTGATCCCACGTGGGGTTTAAGAGACGTTTATCGTCGCTTAATCAAGTCCTGACCCTCTGAATCATTTTGGATTTACAATCCGTTTTAAAAGATGTCTCTGTCCCTTCTCCCGCTCCTCTTTCCTCTCGCAGTAACGGCACGGCCGGTAAGATGAACGGAGCGCTGGAGCACGCCGACCAGCCCGACCCGGACGCCATCAAGATGTTCGTGGGCCAGATCCCGCGCTCCTGGTCGGAGAAGGAGCTGAAGGAGCTGTTTGAGCCCTACGGGGCAGTGTACCAGATCAACATCCTGAGGGACCGCAGCCAGAACCCCCCACAAAGCAAAGGTACCGGCCGGGGAACACAGATACCGGACTCAAGCACACACACATACACGCACGCACGCATCCACACGCGCATACGCACGCACGCACTCACTCACTCACTCATTGTCAGCTACAGTAATAAAGTGTATTATTTGTATTATCATTCACGATGATTCGCCATCATTGGTTTTACAGCAATGAGTGGTGAAATGAGGCCATGAACAGCACACCGAAGGCCGTGACCAGGTCCTGTGGGTTCCCTGTCTCTGCCTCTCTGTTGTTCATTTCACCTCCCTTTCTATATTTCTCCCATCTCCCTCTCTTGTCTCTCTCTGTCATCTGTCGCTCTTTTTTCCACACACAATGCCTCTTCTGTCTTATTTGCTTTCTGAGTGAATCTCAAGCTTAGGTAATCCTGGAAACTGCAGTCCGCCAAGACCAACACACTCTTGTACGCCTCGTTCTTCCCCTCATTTGGAGATCACTGTGTGTGTGTTTGTTTGTGTGTATGTATGTGTGTGTTTATGAAAATGCGTGTGTGTGTGTTTGTGTGTTTGTCTGTGTGTGTGTGTGTGTGTGTGTTTATGCATATGTGTGTATGTTTGTGTTTGTGTGTGTGTGTGTGTGTCTCTGTCTGTGTATATCTGTGTTTGTGTACGTGTGTGTGGTTGTGTGTGCCTGTTTTTTTTTTCACGTGTGTGTGTGCGTGGTTGTGTGCATATGTGTGTGTGTATTCCCTAGCCCTTGGATGACTCTGACTTTTCAATCCACCATGCTCCTCTCCCTTCCCCCTCTCCTTGCTCTAATGTCGGGTGAAAGGATATGCATATTTTATGAATACAGATATTTATGAAAGTCGGCAGAATAATAAATGATCACGGCGTCATTTGAAAAAAGGTTCCAACTAAAGTCCTTATTCTTGCCAATAAGTCAAGGGTTATCACTGGTAAACACCGCTCATATTATTTGGGCTCTCTGTTTTGCCCTATAATATTTACCGTAAACTGTAGTTTTTACTAACGGACGCATATTGAACACGCTCCACTTCCATTTCCCCCGCTCACACTCTCTGACTCTTGCTCCCTCCCTCGCTCCTCTGGAAGACGAAGAGTGTTTCCAGAGGAAATGGGGCGTTTGATGGCCGTCTGCAGCGGCCCTGTTATTTCAGGGCTTTAGAGGAGCTAGCGCCGCCGATATCTCTAGGTTCTCTTGTTATCCCTTTTATTTATTTATTTTCTCTCTCTTTTTTTCTCCCACCACCCTATTTGTTAAACCAACCCTCCCTTTTGTCTGCCCTCTGCCTTACATGGCCTGACCGTTTTACCGCCCAAACCGACCAACTCTCTCTCCCCCTTCACCGCCCTCACCCTCCCTCACCCTCCCCCCCCCCTCCCCTCCCCCCTCCCCCCTCCCCCCCCCCCCCCCCCCCCCCCCGGGGTGGCACACAGGTGGGGGCCCTTCAACAGGCTGCCTATCACTCTGCTCCACAGATTGCAACGGCAATTTAAGCCGGTGTTATTTGCGAACAGACACTACCCCCCCCCCAGTCCGACCCCCCCCCCCCCCCCCCCCCTCCTCTAATGACTTCCTGTTAAATTGCCGGGGTTGTTATTTTCGAGAGTGAGACGCTGTTCGGATGGATTGACTGGGATGAATGGGATCTGATAACATTAACGGCACATGGGGGGTTCGAGAACAGAGACCACGAGACACATCTCATCTGTGTCTGTGAGCCTGTGAGTGGGAGGCGTGTGTGTGGGTGTGGGTGTGGGTGTGTATATGTACGCAGGTGTGTGCCTGTGTCTATGAGTGTGTCAGAGTTTGTGTGTGTTTGTGTGTGTGTGTGCTTCTGCGTGCGTGTGTGTCTGTGTGCGGGGTGCCCATGTCTCCCTCTCTGTGTGCCCATGCATGTGTTTATGCATGCATGGGCCAGCGGCCGAAGGGACAAGAGGCTATGTCCTTGTTGTTGTTGTATTTGGCTAAATGTTGATCAGAGTTAATATGCGGATATGAGGGTGTGCAGGGGTGGAGGTGGGGATGGGTGGAGGCAGGGGGGGGAGAGAAAATGGGACTCATTTGGATGAGTGTGTGTGTGTGTGAGTGTGTGTGTGAGTGTTTTTGTGTGTGCGCCGAAAGGAGAGATGGAGATAGAGGGAACGATAAGCAGAGAATGAGACAGAGACAGCCAGAGGGGTAAACAGAGGAGGCCCTTCTCTGCAAAAAAAAACTAACCTCAAGCGTCCTCACAAGTCCGTGCATCTGTGTGTATGTACATGTGTGTGTGTGTGTGCTGTTTTGTGTGTGCGTGCGCGTGCCCATTTCTGTGTGCTGCTGTGTAAGACATAGGTTTTTACAGGTTTTTATTACCGTCAATATTTATATATATTAGTCCTTATTTGTCGATTTGTGCGTTAGCGAGTGTGTGTTTGTGTGTGTGTGTGTGTGTGTGTGTGTGTGTGTGTGTGTGCGATTGCACGCGTATGTTTGGGATTTGGCCGCCGAGGCGCTGTGTCATTAATCTTAATGATGCTGCTGTCCTAAGACAGCGAAAGCACTCACTGCTGGGAAATAAAGACACACACACACACGGAACAGGTTTAATGTCTTCATTTGCAGTCTGCGCCCTGCAGAGAGCCGTCTGAGGTCCCGGCTACGCCGCGTCACGACTAATACGCCGATATAATGGCTTAAAGATGGCTGCAATAAACGAAAAAGTACAAAAAAAAAAAAAAAAAGACCACTGGATATGAAAGAGGTGATTAGCTCCGAGCGATGTTTTTACAAATCTAGAAGGCTGGAGTAAAAAACGGACGATTTGTTAATGAAGATGATTTTTCTTCTTTAAATGCTATTCATCCGATCCATTCTGAGAATGCTTCATCGTTATGCCAAGCTCTTCTGACATGTTCGTAAAAAACCTAGCCTGGGAGTCGGGAAACAAACAATGCAGCGGAAAACATAAACAAACAAACAACAACAACCCTAAAATGGCTGAGGAAAACAGAGTGTTTTTTAGCAAAATCTGAAAATCCCATTTTTGGCTCCTTCTTCCTTCCTACTTCTGATTCATATCGGCATAAATCTCGCCTTAATGGATTTCATTTTGATGATTGCACCGAAGCCACCCAAACAAACTCACAACCGTAGATGTCAGTTAGGAGAAACAACAATTTTTTTATTTCCAGTGAGTCTAGGACCAAGGCAAGAATCATCGCCCATCCGATTAGTCACTGTCCAATCTTTTCCTTTAAGCACATTCTTTGAAACTCAATTTATTTCCCTTAAAGGTTATTGAACCCAGGCTGCCCAACGTCAGTTGACATTGTTTTTAAAGGTTTTTTATGGGTATGGTGCTACAATGCTTTGAAAGGATAGGGGCAGGATATTGCCCCCATGTCCAAAATCAACCTGTTGGTAGCCTTGAACAAGACAGCTTATTTTGCTTCAGACGTAATCTCCTCCAAAACGACAGAAAAATAGATGGCAAATACAACCTCATAGATGAACTTGATACACATATGCCAGACCTTAAAAAAACATAAACATTGGGAGATCACGGTTTGGCACCAAGTCTTGATGGGATCAGGGTAGGCTAGCGTTAGCGGCTGCGATGCGTCGCCAGCGCAAAGTTAATACCAGGTGAGATCCCCGATATCTACAACCGACCTATAGGCGTCCTTGAAAAAGATCCCTTCAGTTGTTTATTCACCTCCGATATAATGAAGAATGAGATACAGTCTACCAGACAATGTAATTGTGAATTTAAACGCATAGACATACGCCAAACATAACAAAAACCAACAATGGGAGATTGTTGATCGGTGCTCACGTGGGCGCCGGCCTCCCTGACACCCCACTATTCTGATTGGGCGCCCAGGGAGGAACCATCCAATGGCGGACGTTTTGCTTTTGAAGACTGCCAGGAAGCCGAGCTCCTAACCGCTCGCTCTTCCCCCTCCCTCCCAATGCTGTGGCAACGCTGAGCAAACGCTTAATGTCCAAGGCAATTATCTGCTCTAATAGATTCAGTTGAGACGGAAGCTGACCTGAGACGTAGGACAGATTTATTTCATTCTTTCCTAAAGCAGAGCGGCCAATTATATCGCCTTAACAAGACGTTAGCTTTGTTAGCAGGCTACCCGGCGCCCAATTAGAGAGAAACCCAAGATGGATTTAATGGGATAAAGGAGAGTGTGTCTATCTGTCTGTCTGTCTGTGTGTGTGTGTGTGTGTGTGTGTGTGTGTGTGTGTGTGTGTGTGTGTGTGTGTGTGTGTGTGTGTGTGTGTGTGTGTGTGTGTCTCTGCGTGCATGTGTGGATGTGTTTTCTGCTTTCTTCTCATCTATGTTTCTTTTCTTTGTTGGCGTCTATGTGCATATATATGCATACATTTCTGCTGTGTGAGGGTGTGTGCCTGTGTGCAGTTGTGTCAGTGTGATTGTGTGTGCGTGCGTGCGTGCACGTGTGATGCCAGTTGCTGGGCTGGGAGCTTAGTGCAGTGGCGGAATTTACTACCCAGAATGCATCTTTGATTCCAGAAAATATTCTGTTAATTCTTTTTTCTGAGCGAGAGAGAAGAGAGATTTTCAAGGTTGAGGCATGTAGTTTTTCATCAAAATATCCTAGGGAGTGTGTGTCGAAAGCCAGAATCATTCTCATAAGCTGGATTCGAACCATAGTCCGACTGTTGGCTTGAAATGCAGCGTTGACTAAAATTCCTCTGAATGTTTGAGAACATGCTTAATGTCTTAAGACAAAACATGTCCCCTCTTTCCCTCACCTCGAGGAATGGCAATCTGTAAAATGTGGGAACAGAAAGGAACGGGCAGACTAGTTGAAGGGACTAGTGTTGAATGACGTTGTCTCGTTCCAGGTAGTATTTAGAATATATAACAGACAGGGGAGAGAATGGCTTGATTCAGGCGAAAGGCCTTCTTCAATGGCCATGAAGCATTTATGAACAGACTTATCCCTTCTCCACTCTCCATTCTGCTCACAACCTGCCCCTGTACACTCCCTGTTTTCTCCCTGAAGACAGACACACACACACACACACACACACACACACACACACACACACACACACACACACACACACACACACACACACACACACACACACACACACACACACAAACAGACCTACACACCACTAGCATGGTGTGTCTCCCCATGATAGCTCTTTGTTGCCAATTTTTATAGATTATTTCTTCCTTTGAGAACGACGCATTTACACACAAACGCAAGCACACAAACACATATGCACACAAACACACACCTAGGAATACGTGTTTTCCCGCTGCATTCTTCCTGACTCGTTTTCTCTCCTTCCGCGGTCAAGGTCGTGGCAGGAGAAAAGGAAAGCACACACGTGATCATTTGAAGTCATTGACGTTGGAGCTCGGAAAATCTCGAACAGGAAGAGCAGGGGATTTTGTGGAGCAGATTTGTAAATATGTGATTGTGGGTTTGTGTTTGTGTCCATTTCTATGTGTGTGCGTGTGTGTTTGTGTCCATTAGTATGCATGTGTGTGTGTCTGCATCCATGCACGTGTGTGTGCGTGGATACGTACATGTGTGTGCGTGTGTGTGTGTCTGCATCAATTCCTGTGTGTGTGTGTTTGTGGGTTGATGGGTAAGTGTGTGTGTCCAATGTCTATGTGTGTCCGTTCATCCGATGTGTGCGTGTGTTTGTGTGTGTGCATGAGAGTGAGTCTGTGTGTGAGTGTGATAGGGAGTGAAAGAGCCAGGGTGTGGGGGCCCCCCTCCTCCCCCCTCCTCCCCCTGCTCCCCTCTTGACAGCCCACCACCTGGGACGAGGCGCTGCGCTGTGCCCGCGAGCCCGGGGTCCGGCGACACCTGGGGAATCACAATAAGCACCGGCGCTCACACAACGCTCACACAACGCTCACACAACGCTCACACCGCCATGCCCTCCCCATTCATCCTCTATGCGCTGGCGGAATTTTGATAATGCGCCAGGCGAAAGCCAACTTTCTTTCATAAACAGCTTTGCAAAAAAAAAAAAAAGAAGAAATTGCTACCTGAATGATAATTCACCTTGCCATGCACTAACCTCCGGACGGCGCGATCAGAATTGGTAATGGCACACTGGAGGCCGGAGCGCAGAACAAGGTGCAACCGGAATTAGAATGAAGAACGCTGAAGCTGTGCTAAAGACCTCCGCCCATAAACACAAGTCAACACTACTCTTGCGCGCGTTGCATGCGAGCGCTAGGCAGCATTAACCGGCCGCTATTCCCCCTGGTTGCGGCTCAAGCCTCGTTTAGGCTGACTCCCCGCGCTGGATATCGTCTTCTTTTGCAAAGCTATGTTTACCTCCATTTGAAAGGGAAGTCTTTCTTATGCTCGCCACGGCAACGGCAGAGACGCTGCCGCACCCCACTCCCGCCCCCCATCCCCCCCCTCCCCCTCCCCCCTTCTCCCGCTAAGTTCAGCTCTGCGCAATTATCACTCACTCGCTCCGCTCACAAAAATCTCCACTCCGCTCACGTCGCTAATGCTAGGCTAAGGGCCAAGCTATTCAACAGCGCCGACACCCAGAGGTACTGGTGTGCCGAGTTCCATTATGCTTCGAGCCTCATCAAAGGGACTATGGGAGGGTGGGTGAGGGTGGTGGTGGTGGTGGAGGGGGGGGGAGGATTCGGATGGTAAACCTTGCACCAGATGCTCGCTGGCTAGTCTTCTTCTGCCGCTGACACACACCGCAGGGCGGGCGTCACCAACAGCTCCCTGACGCGCTCGGAGACCGAGACCGAAAGTCTGGAGTCACGAGTGAATCGGCTCCGCGCGTCCGTAAAAAAATGTGCCTGCGTGCGTGCGTGCGTGCGTGCGTGTGTGTGTGTGTGTGTGTGTGTGTGTGTGTGTGTGTGTGTGTGTGTGTGTGTGTTAGACACGGCACCGTCTGCCTGACGATGCAGGTTTATGTAGTGTGTTTTTTTCCGATGCTGTGCTGGTTGCTCAGATATAGCCTACAGCGAAACGATTGCAGCCCCGTACACTGCAGGGATTATGCTCATGTTAATGAAGAAGCAGTAACAACCCTGCCCCCACAGCCCCCCCCCCCCCACACACACACACACAGACACACACACAATTTCCTCACGAACAAGATAGTATTCTCTTCTGTGTCTCGTTTTGTATTGGCTTTTGTTTTTGTGTGTGTCTCTTGCTTTTGTGCGCGCGTATTGTTTTGAGCGTGTAAGCAGCTCTTCCAGGCTTCTATCATTGGCGCTGAACTGCATCCAAATCGTTTTTTTTCTCCTCCATTTCTCTCCCTCTTTACTTCTCTCTCTCTCTCTCTCTCTCTCTCTCTCTCTCTCTCTCTCTCTCTCTTGCTCTCTCTGTCTTTCCTTCTATCCCTCCCTTCCATTTCTCCCTCTCTCTCTCTCAACCAGGTTCAGCACTCCTGCGATGCACACCCATTTCAAACGGGCGCCGCCAGACAGATGAATAGAAAGAAATTCTCTTAATTGTCTACTAATGCTCTTCTCTCTCTCTCTCTCTCTCTCTCTCTCTCTCTCTCTCTCTCTCTCTCTCTCTCTCTCTCTCTCTCTCTCTCTCTCTCTCTCTCTCTCTCTTTATCCCCCCCCCCCCCCCCCGCCCCCAATCCTCCCTCTCTTTCCCTCTGTCTCTATGTCTCTCGCCCCCTGCAGGCTGCTGTTTTGTCACATTTTACACGCGGAAAGCTGCCCTTGACGCCCAGAACGCGCTGCACAACATAAAGACCTTAACGGGGGTGAGTGTGTGCCTCCTCGCCTCTCCGCTGCTGACACTTGGCTCCCATCACACACTCCCAGTGCTGCCCTGTGGCCGTCTCACGTGTGTGTTTGTGCGTCTATTGCTAAGCGCAAGTATCTGTGTGTGTGTCAGTGTGTGTGGGTGTGTGTGTGCGTGTCTGCTTGCGTCCCCTCTGCTGTGTCCAACCGGCTGATAGACTGACTGACTCAACAGCGGATTGAAACGGAGGTAGCAATTGAGTAAGGTGGCGGCTAATCGTCTCAAGTGGGCAAGAAGCGCTACGCTAAGCGTATGGCTAATCACACAGGCTTTGTATCGGTGTAATCTCGGTGGCATCTCTTCCAGGCCCTCGTTGGCGTGGTATCAACGATGGGGGAAGATTATGTTTGGCCCCGTGCCCCACCTTGACTCATCTTCTCCATTATGGCCGCTGAGCCCAACTGAAAAGCTCTCCCCGTTATAAACTTCTGGTAAAGGGAGGTTTGCACGACCTCCGCCCTCTCTTACCCTCTCTCCCCACTTTCTCAATGTCTCCCTCTTGCTCAGTTTCACTCCGATTTTTCTCTCTGCGAGCTATGGAGGGTTATTAAGAGGCCCCCTAGATTCTAATTTGCCTTCTCCAGTCAATGAGCTTGTACTCGCTTGCTCTCTCTTTCTCTTTCTTGCTCTGTTATAATGTCTCTCCCTCCCTCTCCTATTCTCCCCCTCCCTCTCTCCCCCTCCTTTTTCACTGCACTTTTCTCTCACTCTCGCTTTTTCTCTGTTATAATTTCTCTCTCTCACTGTATTTTATGCTTTCTCTGCCTCTCTCTCTCTCTCTCTCTCTCTCTCTCTCTCTCTCTCTCTCTCTCTCTCTCTCTCTCTCTCTCTCTCTCTCTCTCTCTCTCTCTCTCTCTCTCTCTCTCTCTCTCTCTCTCACTCAACCTATCTCTGACTCTCTCACTTACCCTATCTCTCTCTCTCTCTATCTAATGTTTTGGTCAATGGGAGCCTGTGTGTTGGGTCGGCGTTACCCTTTCCGGGGTCCGAGTGTGTGTGTGTGTGTGTGTGTGTGTGTGTGTGTGTGTGTGTGTGTGTGTGTGTGTGTGTGTGTGTGTGTGTGTGTGTGTGTGTGTGTGTGTGTGTGTGTGTGTGTGTGACGTTTGCTTAGTCACGGTGGTTAATTTGCCCTCGGAAACAACTTGCACAGTACATTTACGCCGCTGATCTCACCGGGAGACTGGGCCCAATAAATGCCTACCTGCTCCTTAATGCCAAGGCTCTTAAATGGATGAAGCATCTGCTCAGTGACTAAACACTTGTACGTCGATATCAGAACCACGCCGCGGAACTGCAGTACGAATGAAAGGATATCTGTGGGCTCATCATCTCTCAAAAGTCAGGGACGAGTTAGGGAGAGAGAGAGGGAGGGAGAGACAGAAAGAGACAAA
>NC_044066.1:11316412-11333912 GCF_902167405.1 Gadus morhua | reverse complement strand
GAGAAGCGCGTCTTCAGCAATCATGCATTGACCCGGAAATGTGCAGTTAAGTCTCTGGGTTTGAAAGTTCACAGAATTTGAACCTTTGACGGAAACGACTCATATATTTTTCACCAGAATAAACTGGTGAAACTTTGATATGCAGTCTTCCATGCTTCCCATGGGTTTTTTATGAGTGCATGTTTGCCTGTGTGAGATTTTGGACGCAAGCGGACTCTTCATTCAGTTCAGTTGAAGCGAAAACTCTCCGAACCACCCTGGGGTGTCCATGGAGTTGAGTTCACGGTCACCTTAAAAGACCAAAGAAACAGCGAACGACGTCGTGCTTTCAGCGGGGACGTTTGTCTTCTTCTTTTTCTTTGACGGTGAACTGTGGCAGACGTCATTAAGGAGCAGGTGTGCTAATTGGCTCCAGGGGTTGTGGACCTCAGACGCGGCCAGACAGCGCTCACCGTGCAGTCTAGTGCTGCTCCTTGACATTGCGCTCTGAAGAAACGACGACAGCGCGGCGGGAGCAGTCTGCGGTCTGGCGACGTCCCGCCCCACCGCGTCCCCAGACAGCCCCCGTTCCCCTCTCCCTTCAGACTATCACACTGAGCTCCATTACTGGCTCTCATCGCAGGACGCCCACCGGCTCGCGGCATCGCACCTGTTCCCCCCCCCCCCACCCCCCCCACCACCACCATCCACACACCCCCCCGCGCACACAGTCCCCCATCTACCATCTAGAGGGACACACTCGTTCAAATATCCGTCGCCCGGAGGAGATCGTGTGAGAGGCCCGAATGGAGACGGAGCTTGAGAGGAGTGTGAATGTGTGTTTACGTGGAGAGATGGGGGTTGAGTTATGGGACCGGTTCAAGTGTTTAACATGGGGTACGGATATCAGTGTGTGTGATTTTGTATGTTTGTGAGTGTGTGTGTGTGTGTGTGTTCGTGTTTGTTTGCGAAGCCTGTCTCCCTGGAATCTCATCCGAGATTCTTTAAATCCAGAATAAACATTAACTTAGACACCCTCTCTCTCTCACACACTCACACGCACACACACACACACGCTTTCCCACCGCGGTGTCATTACGATGCTCATTATAAAAATCAATTCAATTAAAGGCCGTAATTGCTGCAGAGAAACCCAAATGCTATCGCAAACAGGGCTCAACGAAGGCTAACTCTATCGACGCCGCCAACCGACTGCGCACACACAAACACAGACACACACACACAGGCTTGTGCGCGTGTTTTGCTTATTTAACGAAATAAATATTAATTGCTTGCTTTAAATTAACTTCCCTAAACCCTCCCCCTTCCCCCATCCCCTCTGTGTGGTGGTATTGATTCAGGGAGGGTTGTGTGTGTGTGTGTGTGTGTGTGTGTGTGTGTGTGTGTGTGTGTGTGTGTGTGTGTGTGTGTGTGTGTGTGTGTGTGTGTGTGTGTGTGTGTGTGTGTGTGTGTGTGTGTGTGTGTGTGTGCCTGCTGGGAGGAGGGGTGCCGGTGTGTGTAAATGAAGGCTAACTATGTTAAATACTTAAAGTATTTAGTGGTGAAACTCGTCGTGGCATAGCTAATGCCAAATCCCTCAATCATCCCGCTCACACACAAACATGCGCTCTCTCACACTGTCCTGAGGTCTCTCTACCCCATCACTCGCTCTCTCTCTCTCTCTGGGTTAATTGTTTACGAAGCTAAATGAAGTGGGGATAATGCGGTGTAACTGTGGGCTGAGCAAACTCTAGACTGCTGGGGATATTAAGAAAAGGCCAATTTGATTTATATATTGTTTGGGTGTGCGGTGTGTAAGTGTGTGTGTGTGCTTAAAGAAACAAAATATCGAAAATTGGAGCGAGACATTGAAGTCATGTTTCATCTGCGTTATTTACTTCTAATGTGTGTGAACTGTGCGGAAATAAATTGGTTTCAGCGCTCGCGGAGAATGGAGGAGCGGTGCTTTGTGTATTTAACATAAATACTTGGTTTGCAAGAGAATGAGGAGTGAGTGGGTGTGTGGGTCTGTGGGTGCCGGTCTGTGTGTGTGTGTGTGTGTGTGTGTGTGCGCGTGTGTGCGCGTGTGTGCGCGTGTGTGCGTGTGTGTGTGTGTGTGCTTGTGTGTGTGTTTGTGTGTGTCTGTGTGTCTGTGTGTCTGTGTGTGGGTCTGTGTGAGTGTGTGCATGTGCGTGTTCACGTGTGCACATCCCAGTCAATCTCAGGCACTGCTTACCTTTGTTGTAACCCAACTGTGAGGGCCATCTGTTTGACTTTGAACAACCGGCCTTCTGTCACACATTCACCCAAGAGCGAGAGGGAGGCAGGGCGAGAGCCATAGAGAAAGCCTGGGGAAAAAAGAGGGAGTACATGCCAGTCCAAGGTGTGCATGTGCCCAGACAGCAGTGCATGACCAGGGACCTTGTGGCATGTTGCAACCCGAGGTGGCAAGCTGCTGGCAAAGGACGCGTGCACGCGCAGACATGCACGCGCACGCGCACACACACACACACACACACACACACACTCACACACAAACAAGCACGCACACAGACAGAGGCACACAGACACACACACACACAAGCACACACATTCACTCATGCATTGACAAAATAAACATATATTCATTTCAAATTAACCCATTCCTACTCGCACAAGATACCGTCTGAGCACATAGATGGATTTACAGAAACCCACTGTGTTATACACCTATTTTGTCATGTATAGTGTACAGTGGAACGCTCCAATTCCCTGTGTCAACTGTTAGCTGTTTGGCTAGCCAACAGACCTGAGGCTACGGCAGAAGGGGGGGGGGGGGGTCTCTCAGTTGCTCTCAGTGTGTCGCAGGCAGACGAGAGAGAGAGAGAGAGAGAGAGAGAGAGAGAGAGAGAGAGAGAGTGGGGGGCGAGCGAGATGGGGAAGGAGAAAGGGACACTGGAGATAAGGTTATGCTATCTTTTAAAAGTAACAGTGGTGTGGTGTGTCTTGAACTTTATGAGAGAGAACTTCCTGCGGAGGGACTTGGTGCGTGTGTGCGCTGGGGTGTGGGTCTATGTGTGTCTCCGTCTGCTGCATATGTGCGTGCATCATCGTGTCAAGGTGATAAGTGTGGAGAAGCTTAAGGAAGGTGTGTGTGTGTGTGTGTGTGTGTGTGTGTGTGTGTGTGTGTGTGTGTGTGTGTGTGTGTGTGTGTGTGTGTGTGTGTGTGTGTGTGTGTGTGTGTGTGTGTGTGTGTGCTTGTTTATCTGTGTAGTGCTGCCAGATAGTCTCAGGCACATCATCAGAGCAGAGTCCAGGCACACCTCGTGGTGCAGATGTCGGTGGCCTGTTGAGCCTCCGGTTAAGGATGGCCGATCCAGTTCCTAATTATCCAAAACCTGTGCTCATCCAACCACCTCCAGCTCCACCTCCACCTCCACCACCACCAGCCCAGCCCACTAGCAGCACCTCTCTGTCCCGCTGCCAGTGTCCTTGTCCAGGGCACGACGCGTGTCCTGTCGGTCCAGAAATCCAAATGCCAGCTCAGTCACCACGGTGGCTGCTCTTTACCCTGGCACCACATCGGTCTGTGTGTGTGTGTGTGTGTGTGTGTGTGTGTGCGTGTGTGTGTGTGTGTGTGTGTGTGTGTGTGTGTGTGTGTGTGTGTGTGTGTGTGTGTGTGTGTGTGTGTGTGTGTGTGTGTGTGTGTGTGTGTGTGTGTGTGCCCATTTATAATTCAGAACACCTTTCAACATATTTTGAAGGACAAGGCCAGGAGGGTATTGCTATGTCCTATTGCTGACATTCCCTGTGAAAGCGACAGGTATTATCTGTCCAGTGAATGGCACAGAGACATGCTCACTGTCAGGGACGTGCAGTTGCATCATGGGGGATGTAGTTCATTGCCGATTCCTCTGCGGTTTCGGTCGATTTTGACTTTGTGGTTTCAATGTTTGGGTACGTTTTGTACAATATTGTTATAAATGTTGGTGTGGAAGTGAACATAGGTTAGACTTTACCAGAGGGCTTTTTGCCTCACCTTAAACAATGACTTAATCTGATCACTTGGTATAGTGTTTGAAAAACCGAGACATCACTGCATCAACATGGTGCTCTGTCGGATAGTCTATTGGCCAGTAAAAGGTCATTGACTTCTAACAGTCCTGACCCTGGCCTACACAGGCTCTGCATAATCATTAGGTCAACCTGCTTCATCCATGTCCCCACATCCTAGGAAATCAGATTTTACAGGCCACCTGTATAAGCAAAACGAATAATGCCCAATGGGACACTTTGAGCACAGGGATTAGGCCACATCTTATAATTACCTTTTAACTTTAACTTTTCAAACTTCATTATTTTGTATTCAGCCGTTCTTTTGTACGATTCCCCATATTTCTCCTTGAGACGTCTTTTGTGGGGTATTTTTCTATTCTACCCTGTGCTCAATCTTTACAAGTGCAGCTGTTTCTAGTTATCGAATGATTCACTTCAGTCTCATTCAAAACCAAGTCAAACGTCAATCTTCCAATTAGAGTAACAAGGGCGTTGATGCTGACGTTTGACTCCTCCTGTCGTCAGCCTTTAGCCTTGAGGAGCGTGGAATCGTAGAGAGAAAGTTGAGAAAAGAAAACAATTGTACCTTGTGATCCCTCAAATTTTACATTTGGCATTTACCAATGTGCTATTATAGGTGGAATGGACTAAGCCTTATTCAGGTCGAAACTGAAAGGTCATTATTGCCATTGCTATTTGTTTCGCAAAACTAAATAATATCTATCCTCCACTTTAGTATTTTTTTATTTTTTGTGCACAACAAATGAAATGGAACGAATAGCGAAAGTATTGTAGAATGAATATAATGCTACAATTCCTCGTGGGAGATATTCTCTACAATGTTATACAACATATACCCATATTCTATACGTTATTTATCTACTTGTTTGGGTTAACACGGTAGCGCCACCGCTAACATTTAGCAGATGTTCAACTCCTTGCATTCATAGTTTGACAAGGATGGGCTGAAACACGCCATACATGACACACCCACACACGCAGACGCACACAGTGCTGTCCTTGTTTTATCCCGTTAGCCAGACAGGATGCATAACGGACTTGAGCGGCTTGTCTCGACTTCCTGGTGAGCAGAAGATGAATGGCAGTCTGCGATGGCTTGGCCTCGGAGCAGGAAGAGTAAAACCAAAGCGTGGAATTGTGGGATATCGCGAGGAGAAGTTGTTCTTTGTGCGAAGCAGCGGGAGCTCAGCGAGATCAAACGCTGGCGGACTCCTCCCTCTTTCTCTCGTTCTCTCTCTCTCTCTCTCCCTCTGTATATCCCTCCCTCACTCTCTCTCTCTCTCTCCACCACCACCCGGCTGCCCGCAAGGCATTCTGGGTAGACACAATCCTTGGGAGGAGAATCTCCTAAAAACCCAGACATAAAAGCGTGTGTGTGTTAGTGTGTGGATGCGTGCGGGTGGGCGTACGTGCAGGGGGTTGTGCATGCGTGCCGTTGTGCGTCCGGTTGCGTGAGTGTGCCAGCAAAGTGGGCGATTTCAAATTGACTTCCACGTTGTGTTTGTGTGTGTGTGTTTATGTGTGTGTGTGTGTGTGTTTATGTGCACACAGATGTGCACAGCATCCAGAATGAATGAACGCAGATGGTGCTACTGTGGGCCGAGACTTCTAGAGAGCTAATGAGCAATGACCCCCTACCCCCCTTCTCCCTTCTCCCTTTCCCTTCCTCGAATCGAGAGAGAGAGAGAGAGAGAGAGAGAGAGAGAGAGAGAGAGAGAGAGAGAGAGAGAGAGAGAGAGAGAGAGAGAGAGAGAGAGAGAGAGAGAGAGAGAGAGAGAGAGAGAGAGAGAGAGAGAGAGAGAGAGAGACTCCCTCTGTGTCTCTCTCCCTCCCTCTCTCTCTCTCTCTCATTGGCTTGTTCCTGTCTTTTCATCTTTCCTTCCATTTTTTTTCCTTCTGGCTGTACCCCTCGGTCGCCCCTGCTGGGACACTGTCATCTTCCTCTCATGACTTCCCTTAAACACACTCCGCCGCCCCCACCGCTTTCCTCTGTGCTTTTTCTTCTTTCACCAAGTTCTTAATCTTTCTCTCCCTCTCTGGCACTCTGTGTTTTGCCAATGTGGAGCGCCCCCTTCAGACCGTTTAAGGGAATGAGCCAATGTAGACTGATTGTAAGGGCTAGAGAGAGAGAGAGAGAGAGAGAGAGAGAGAGAGAGAGAGAGAGAGAGAGAGAGAGAGAGAGAGAGAGAGAGAGAGAGAGAGAGAGAGAGAGAGAGAGAGAGAGAGAGAGAGAGAGAGAGAGAGAGAGAGAGAGGGGGGCATGAATGATGGAGTGAGAGAGGGGGAGGGAGGGATAAAGGTGTGTGATAGAATTGGAAGATCAAAGCTGTGCTGTCACAGCGTGACTGAGCCAGGGGCATTATGGGTAAGAAGGTGTCCCGGAAAAGACAGACAGACAGCGCAGTACACACATGCACGCGGACATGCACACACACACACACACACACACACACACACACACACACACACACACACACACATTATAGAGACAGAGACTGAAAGAGAGAGAGAGAGAGAATTAGAGAGACCCAGACAAGTAGAGAAAGGGGGGGGGGGGGGTAATGACAGAAGGATGGAGAGAAGGAAGTGGAGCCCAGACAGACCTAGAGAGAGAGGGAGAAAATTTGAAAATGATGGTGACAGGAAGTGGTGCCGCACAAGAAGTGTAACAGAGAGAGAGACACCATGAGATAATTGTGGAGACAGAGCGATAGAGCTAGAGAGACCAGCCAAATGACAGACAGAGGGAGGGAGAGAGACAAAGGTGTATCCCTCAAGAGAGAGAGGGGAAGAGAGAGAGACATAGGGATATCAGGACACAGTTCGGAGAGATGGAGAGAGCGAGGCAAAGGGAAAGAGAGAGAGAGAGAGCTGAGTGTGATTATCTCTCTCTCTCTCTCTCTGATATTTATCGAGAGAGAGAGAGAGAGACAGATTTCAATAGAGAGAGAGAGAGAGAGATAAAGAGACAGAGAGAGAGAGAGAGAGAGAGAGAGAGATAAAGAGACAGAAGTCCATCGGAAGAGAGAGATGGAGACCGATATAAATATATATTGCGAGAGAGAGAGATAGATAAAGAGACAGATGTCCATCGAGAGAGAGATAGAGAGAGAGAGACCGATCTCCAAGCGATAAAGAGACAGCTGTCCGTGGAGAGAGAGCGGGGGGGGGGGGGGGGGGGGGGGGGGTGGCGGGGGGCCGGTTGGCGGGCCGCTGGGAGTGGGGTTGATACGGAGCTCAGAGTGATTCGGAGAATCACAGTCATCCGCCTCGAGGCTGATCAAACAGCTCCGTAATCTCCCATCGATGGAGAGCCGGGGATGGAGAGAATAAAGAAGGGGACAAAGGCAGGGAGCGAGAGAGAGAGAGAGAGAGGGGGGGGCCCGAGATGGCCATCAGCAGCGGGGTGTGTGTTCTGGATGGGCGGCGGTGATTCTGAATATTGGAAGAATCGTGGAGATCCAAAGAGCTGCATCCGGCCATTGTTGGCCATCTCTGTTACACGCACGTGCACAGGGGCTGACTCTTTGTGTGTTTTTGCGTGTGTTTTTTTTGTCCCTGAGTGTGTTGTGTGTAGTTGTTAAGTGTCTCTTGCTTTCTGTGTGTTACAGATGCACCATCCGATTCAGATGAAACCCGCAGACAGTGAGAAATCCAATGGTGAGTAAGCAGAGACACACTCACTTCACACACCCATACACATGCACATTACGTACACAAAAACGGTTCACATACACACAAACACACGCACATACACGCGCACACACATTACACACACACAAACACACCACTGCTGAAGTGGAATCCCATACTCATTTTATTAGACATTTCCACCGTGTGGCAGGGCCTTCCATTTGGAACGATGGGACAAAATGACTGCAATGAGACTAGCCAATGAGTGAGAGACATCACGAGGAAGACAATAAGGGAGATTGAGAGAGAGGGAGAGAGAGAGGGAGTGAGGCATCAGATGTTGTTTATGTATGAATTATTAAAGTGTTTAGAGCACGGTGAGGAACAGTTGAACGGTCCGGCCCCGCGGTGAACCAAACACGCATACGCACACCCACACACACACACACACACACACATATACACATAGACACACAGGTACACACTCTACCTGTCTAACAAGTGCAACCATAGGCCGGGTGAACCCGGGGCTACAGTGAAAGTGCTGAGTTGCCTCTCCTTCAGTGTCTCGTCAGCTCAGCACTTTATGCGAGGAGCGTTGCCCAAACTGATCTTCAATCGTTGAAAAACCAATCAGTGTATAAAGACGGATGTCATCGTTTATGAGTGAAAGCAGTGAGTCGACGCTAGCGTTTTGCCATCGAGAGTTTAAGCAAACCCGATATTTTGCAGTAAGCCCAGACCATCCGGTGATCTCAGGCTCTGTCAGCAGCCCCCATCTCAACCAAAGTTGGGCCCTTTTGTTTTTGGCCATGATTGAACAATTCTCTCTTTCCAACACCCTTAACTTCCCTTGACGTTCATGTCCCAGTCAAGTCGTTATGAGCAGTTTGCTGGTGGCTACGAATGGTCTGTTATGTCAAATACGTCAAATATCTTAAAAGCCAGCTCTCTTCCGTGGCCCCGAACGCATCCATCGTCCCATGCTCCTCTTACACCGACGGCCCCCTTACAACCCCATCCTGCCCCCGAACCGTTGGTTTAACCGAGGAGCAACTTAATGGCAGGCACCTCCATTACCACGCCCATAACCCTCATCATTACTTGCACCATCATCCTCATCATGAAATATGACCTAGGGAGACACAGATAACAGACGGCAACCGTCGTTTTTCTCCGAGAGCCTAATAAAGAAGCTTCCGGATGATAGGGGGCTTCAGGGAGAGGGGTGTGAATGTGTATGTGTGGGTCGTTTAAGAGAGGGGGGGGGGGGGGGGGGGGGGGTTTACCGTGCATGCACCGCCGCAGAATGAGATATATCCCTCCACTTGGCGATAACGACCTTTAATAAACCTGCTGCGCGTTGGAGCTTCCGCAACCTTGACGAGCCACTTCCCACAGCCTCATTAGCTTAGTCAATCAAATGTTTTGGCGGGAACCGCAAGAAGGGGAAGTGGGGGTAGAGGGGGAAGTGGGGGGAGGGGGGGGAAGAGCGAGCGAACGAGGGTGATGGAGAGGGACAAGAGAGGAACTAATGCTTAGGGAAATAGCAATAGCCTGTAAATGTGTCATTGTTTTGGCCTCAATGGTTTCAGACTCCCCTCTCAATGGTTCCCCACACAGCCACCAGTCTCGTTGCTATTTTCTGGTGGATCCTAATGGTTCGTAGCATTGCGCCGGGCCCCGGGCCCCGGGTGGGGCTCGGACCGGGGCCTTATGGGAGCCTTCCATCGGCCATGAATCTGCTTTGTTCTGCTTATCTCACACACAGCCTATCTCGCTCGCTCTCTCTCTCTCTCTCTCTCTTTCTCTCTCTCTTCTTCTCTCTCTATAGCGCTCTTTCTCCTGGGTGTAAAAACAAAAGCAACAGTAATTTGTGGCCTATCTCCTTTCTTTTTTTCTTCTCTCGCTCTGTCTCGTTCTCTCTCGCTCTCTCCCACACTCTCTCCAACTCTCTCTACCTCTCTCTATCGACACTGAGTAAATTAATTACATCAATGTTAGACTTGTGCTAATCTTCCTCTGGAGTGATGTGCTCACACATACACACACACACACACACACACACAAAACACGCACACAAACACACTTGAGCTGTAGATACACACACACATTGTGTGCACAGGAGTTAGAGCTTTTTACGACAACACTTATCTTGGCAGTGTATCCCGCCAGTTTGTTTTTAAACACACAAACAATTCAAACAGTAAAATAAACAAGTGTGCGCTATTGATTTCCCAGAGTGCAACAGGCCGCTTATCTCTTTCGCCTCGCGCTAAGAGCTGACAGTTTCCTCATTAAAAATGAATTGGATTAGCGTTACATTGAATGGGGTGGGGGGGGAGTGTACTCAGAAGTGCACACACACACACACACACAAAAGCACACACGTACACACTCGGGCATGTGTGAAACGCGTGCACCCATTCCTGCTGTGCACAATTTCAGCTGCAGGGAATTAGGAAGGATTTTTTTTGTGGCCTAATTTTACACTTAACCTACTCACAAACACACACACTTACACACAAAGACTCCATGCAAAGGCATGTTCACACACACATATGCGCACACCACACAAAGAAGCTTCTCGCCCTAACCCACAAACAACTTCCTGGGCTGCTTGGCTAGAGATTGCACAAGAAACCAGAGCGATTGTGTCAGCAAGGGAAAGAGAGAGCCCAAGAGAGAGCCCAAGAGAGAGAGAGAGAGAGAGAGAGAGAGAGAGAGAGAGAGAGAGAGAGAGAGAGAGAGAGAGAGAGAGAGAGAGAGAGAGAGAGAGAGAGAGAGAGAGAGAGAGAGAGAGAGAGAGAGAGAGAGAGAGAGAGAGAGAACAAGATAAAGAGAGAGGGATCAAATGACAGAAGGAGAGTGAGGGAGTGAAAAGAATGAAAAAAGAGAGAAAGGAAGAACCGCCTAGGGAGAGAGAGGGGAGAGAAATGGGTGAGAGAGAGTGGGAGAGTCGGGGAGAGAGCGGTGAGAAGGTGAGAGAGGGACGTGAGAGAGGGGGGAGAGGCGGTGAAGGATGCGAGAGAGGGTGAGAGAGGGCAGGCCAGAGGGGAGGATATCAAGAAGGGAGAGACGGCGGTCTGGGTTGAAGTGATAATGAGACATTGATCACAGCGCCGCAGATGGCAAGATAAAACAGGTGCTCCTGACCCCATACTCTCTCTCTCTCTCTCTCTCTCTCTCTCTCTCTCTTTCCCTCTTACAATTTAAATGTGTTTTATCGGCAGTGCAAGTGAACGGGTTGGGTTCTTCTATTATTAACAAACCACTCGTAAACACTGGAGACACACACACACACACACACACACACACACACACACACTCAAACCCATCTGTAAGCACATTCACGATGTTAAACACAAATATGGAGAAACTGTTGATTTGTCACTCCTTATCACTCACTCTCTCTATCACTCTGACTCTCAAGATTAAAAATAATTTATTTGTACGAAAAAAAAACTTTATTGGTGCATTGACATTGCCAAGGCACGAAAAAACTGTATAGACAGATGTACAAATAAATAACACAAAAAAACAAAGACGCAATACAATACAACATTAGCACGATAAATATCCAGTGAGTCAGTGGTCGTGATAGACTTAAAATGAATCTCTCTTTCACTCTTTCTCCCCCCCGCCCCCTCTCTCTCCATCTCTCTCTCTCCCTTTCCTTCCCTCTCCCTTTCTCTCTCCCTCCCTCCCTCCCCCTCCCTTGTCTCCCATTGGTGGGTGCAGCCGTGGAGGACAGGAAGCTGTTTATCGGCATGGTGTCAAAGAAGTGCAATGAGAACGACATCCGGGTCATGTTCTCCGCCTTCGGCCAGATCGAGGAGTGCCGAATTCTCCGTGGCCCAGACGGCCTCAGCAGAGGTGAGCCTGTGTGTGTTTGTGTGTGTGTGTGTGCGTGTGCGTGTGTGCTTGCGTGCACGTATGCAATTCAGTACAGCAACCTTCATCCTCCAATGCATAAAGTCAGACATGCGTGTTTTGTGCTCTAACTCTTACCCTCTCTCTCTCCGCCCTCCTGTGTGTGTGTGTGTGTGTGTGTGTGTGTGTGTGTGTGTGTGTGTGTGTGTGTGTGTGTGTGTGTGTGTGTGTGTGTGTGTGTGTGTGTGTGTGTGTGTGTGTGTGTGTGTTTGTATGTGTGTATATGCACGCCAGTCCTTTAAAGTAACAAACTAGGTCACACAGGGCACATCGTTTCACATTTGGAAGACTTTGATTTCGGACCAAGCATGAAATCACTTGTTTTATGCGCAGCAAAAAGAGACATCTGTGGGCCTCTTTAGTTCTAGTTCCGGTTAGGGATGGGGCCTGTATTGGAGGTCAACACTATCAATCATCAAAACAGCGGTATTTGGCCTCACTGAGAGATATCTCTTGTATTGAATCAATTCAAAGTGTGCCACAACGTCGCCAGGCTCGGCAGGTACACTGTGAGTAATACACAGATCTCTCTCTGTCTCTCTCTCTCTCTCCCTCTCTCTCTTGCTCTCTCTCTCTCTCTCTCTGTCTCTGTCTCTCTCTCTCTCTCTCTCTCTCTCTCTCTCTCTCTCTCTCTCTCTCTCTCTCTCTCTCTCTCTCTCTCTCTCTCTCTCTCTCTCTCTCTCTCTCTGTCTCTCTCTCTCTCTGTCTCTCTCTCTGTCTCTCTCTCTCTCTCTCTCTCTCTCTCTCTCTCTCTCTCTCTCTGTCTCTCTGTCTCTCTCTCTCTCTCTCTCTCTCTCTCTGTCTCTCTGTCTCTCTCTCTCTCGCTCTCTCTCTGTCTCTCTCTCTCTCGCTCTCTCTCTCTCTACCTCTCTCTCTCTCTCTCTCTCTCTCTCTCTCTTTTCTCGCTCTCGCTCTCTCTCTACCTCTCTCTACCTCGCTACCTCTCTGCCTCTCTCGCGTTGGTTTTAAAGTTCTCATCGGGCCTCAGAAGTCTGCCTGCTGTCCTCCCATTACTGTCTCCTCACACTCACAGTGTCAGATCACTGCAGCGTTACACCGCTAATAAATGATTACCAATTCCTTCCAGTCATCACATGCTAAGTTCTTCTTCCTTGATGAGCTGCTGATTCGAATCCCAGGTTTTTTCCGGGAATAATAGAGAGTTGGGGGGGGGGGATGGGGACAAACAAATGTAGTGTAGATAATCAAGTTGTGTGTGTAAAACCAAACAGAGAACCGTAGGGAAGGGGAAAACAGCACGAGAAGAAGGGAAAGAGACTCGAGATGTTATTTTTCCCCACATGAAAGAAATGTTATCAGGGGATCTAACCAAGCAAGATACCATATAGATCACATGCTTCTGCTATTTCGTTATGAGCAAACAAAATCAAAAATCATCCTACAGCAAACCCATCCCTGTATGTTTTATTCATGGTCTGACGGGGTAAGCGTTGTTATTGGTCCTTTGAGCTGCCAGTCATCGCCACCGACCCCACCCAAAAAGAATTACCGATATCAGATTTCAGCATGACCTATTGCGCCCGCCAAGAAATTAAAAAAAGAACAAAATGATCCAGACATCCCTCTTCTTCTCCATCCCACTCCCCGCCCATCCCATCTGAAAATCACCCAACCCCTCACCATGCCAGCAGGAAGGTGCGGTCCTTCCTCTTCGTCACACAAGCTTCCTCCAGTGTGTGACACAGTTCCACTGCTCTTCGTTCATTCATTTTCGGAAGGAAATTCATTTTCCTCCGTTCGGTACAGCCACTCTACGATGTGCCCTCCTTGCCTCTCACCTCTTTCCTTCACCCTCCATTTTCTTATTGCTCTGTCTTTATTGACAAGGGAGGGGAAAGTGTCTTAAGAGGGGGAGGGAGGGACAGACATGAAGCAAATTAACGCAGGTTGGAATCAAACCAGGGTTGCTCTGATGCGTTTGTGCCTCCGTGGCTGACATACTCAGAGGCCGTGCTCATCCAGCTGCCCCCTCGCTCTCTTTGCTTTAACCCACTTTAGTTATTGATGATTATTCAGCAGCCTATGTTATCCAAAGCAAGCCAATTCTGATTCATTTTTTTAAAGGAGATGGGGATACAGGTAGAGGGTAGAGGATGCAGCAGGTAGGGTTAGGCTGCGGACATCAGGGATCAAACCCTGTGCCTTTTTGCTGGGAGTCAAACCTTACAAACCTTAGCCACTAGAACCTTAGACCACGACTCACCTGCCCCTTATTCTGGGGAGGGAGGGAGGGAGAGAGAGAGAGAGAGGGAGAGAGAGAGAGAGAGAGACATAGAGCACCTGTGATCCTTATCAAGGCTAGGCCAGGACGCAAACACCAAGTCCAACTGGTTTGAGAGTAAATAGGCCTTTAAGTACTCCCTGCACCTCCAACCCCCATCCTACCCATAAAAAAATGTCACCCTCATACACACGGCACCAAACTAGGTTCGCACATAGTTTGCAGCAATGCGGAGCGCCCCAATATACGGCCGGCCTATCAATCAGAGGCGTGCGTGGCGGGCCGGCTATTAATAAAATATGGATCACGCCACTGGTGGATGGAACCAGGCAGGGGAGCTAGCCTACTTTCATTAAAGATCTGTTTGGATCCCCGCTGATGACAGAATGCGGCCCGGGAGGTATTTTTAGCGGCGAAGCTACGTTCCCAGCGCTTGACTGTTGGGAAGGGAAAAATAAATAAATAGGAAAATGAATGAAATAGGACGCACACACACACATAGACACACAGAAGGGTGCAGGCACGTGAACACGCACACACACAGGCGCGTAGGCACGCGTACACACACACACAGATGAATGATGGATGCTTCAGATTAGAAAGAATGGGAGAATTTTTTGGGGAGGCGAAAATGAAATGAATTTGTATTTTTTATTAACAGCGTTTTGACGTTTATGTATTCATGTTGAGGGGCATTCAGAGGACCTCTGAATGAGCACAAAGCAGCAGCCCAAAAAAACATTTATTTTAATTTTTTCCACATTTGACAAACGTCCGATCGTCTGAAGTGAGGGGGGAATCGAATTATCCAGTGGGCACAAGGGTTATTAAGCTTGATCTGGAGTTTTTATACATAGCGGGAACAGAGAAAATCCTCTCCATCTCCGTCTGCCTTCAAATCCAGAGCCCACCCGGCAGCTGCCCCCCTCAAACACTAAACTAGTCCGTGACACTCAGTTCCGGCGGCGGGGTAGGGGGGGCAAACCCTGAAAATGAAAAACGGCCGATAAATGTCAGCAACGCGTTCCCCGTTTTGCTAAAAGTCATCCCAATTAGTTCTTAAGACCCCGCCTATATTTGCCGCTGTCCACTTCCTCATTGGATTGACACGTTATTCTTAGAGGGTCAACTTCCTGTGTGCAGACTCACGACTTCATTAATCAAGTTACAGTTGGCCGGCCGCTAAATTCTAATCCAAACATCGCTGTTGCCTTTTAATTATTTTGTTATCGGTACAGCGACAGCCGTGATTGACGGACATTTGAATCGGCCCATCCGTCAGGACGGTGAGGGTGGAAGGGGTTGGGGGATTTAGGTTTGCAGGGGGGGTGACGGGGGAGGGTTGTCTATCCCTCTTTCGGAAACCTCATTCTATCAAAACATGGCCGCCGTGCTTTTGACAGAGGTGGAAGAGGACGATGACAAACCCATTGCCATTCATCCTGTCCATCATTATAAATGCCCCTCCCCCTCTCCCTTTCCCGCTCCCTCTCCCTCGCTCTCTCTCTCTCTGTCACATTAGTGTGTCCTTGATTCTTCTGAGGGTCGTTTTTTTGTCATTCTCTTTCCTCACCTTTCTGGTGACCAATATCGTCACTGAACGGCAGATTTCGCCGAAGGGGGGGGGGGGGTTGGTTTTCACAGCATCACAGCTAGCCAGTTCGTCAGCCAGCCAACCTGGTGGAGTGGGGTGCAAGGGACTGATGCAGGAGGGTGTGAATATGTGTGCATGTGTGTGTTCATGTGTGTGTGTGTGTGTGTGTGTGTGTGTGTGTGTGTGTGTGTGTGTGTGTGTGTGTGTGTGTGTGTGTGTGTGTGTGTGTGTGCATACTAAGCGCACATGGCTGAGCTAACCCGGCTTGGAGAGTTTGTTAGCATATTATTATGGCAGCGCGTTGATTAGCAGACCTTTAACCCACTGGGGAGGACCTAATCATTGAAATCAGTTGGTGGAGTGATTGGCTTCACCATAAAATCTCCCTTCCTGGCTTAGATCGGTTCACTTTTTGCTTTTTATATCGCTTTTTTTTTTTTCTTCTCGCCCGTCCCTGAGCCTAGAGCACGTTTGAAGCACTTTGCTATTTACCTCGCTCTAATCACTCTGGGCGGGCCACCAAGGGCTGAAACCGGGCCCAACTTGTACTTAAGACCTGAACGCCCACCCCGTCCACCTCCAACCCTCACCAGCCTGGCACCACCCCTCACCAGTGGTCCCGCGTTGTGTGACGGCGTTTACTTCCCCTGATGAATTCCTCCCCCTTCCCACGCCTCTAAGGTAGATGGGGAACCAGCCGGCGTTGTTGATTGGTCGGAGCGCAAGGGACATCTGCATAATCTTGGGCCCTCCGCCTGGGGAAATGATTGCCCACTGCCGCCCTTAACGTGAATACAATCAAGCCCTCGTCCCCCAAAAGAAACTAAATAAAAATAGAAATAATATTAACTGTAGTTAAGGGTGTGACATGGGCTGAATTTCAGTTTTAAAGGAAAACTCTGGAGACAAACGTTTCACAGAGATCCCACACCAAATCAAGAAGTACTTGATATGTTGAGTGAAACTATTGAGTTTTTTCCCATGATGCACTGCTTCCCTTACCACACTAGTAACTAGTGCAGCGATGGAATGAGCCGATTGCCCTCGGTATTGCTGCTTATTGGAACAACTTTACACTCGACACTGAACTTCCTTGGGTCCTCAGCAGTACACCAACAAGTGTGAAGTCAATCGGATGAGCGGCTGTCCGGAAAATCAGGACAGACTTGCAGAGACCTCCATTTTGTCAGCCAAGAACAGTAATATGATCCTTATCACATTTGGAAGCATTATTTTATCTAATACTTTCGCCAAGTGCATGAATACAAAATCAGATTCAATATAATTGAAATAAGGTTATTTGGCAGGCAGATAAAGATTTAGACACATGACATTAATAGTGGACACAAAAAATAATGCTAAAGCATTTGGAGGGCCAACAGTAGCTAGTCTGCGAAAATAAAATTGGATTAGATATCTTAATTTTAACGTTTCACTGTGTTAGATTAGAGATGGTTGAGTTGAGGGAAGGATGGGGTGTGGTGCAAACCGAAAAACGATATTGGGAAATGCGCAGAGCCGCAAGAGCGTGGTTGGAATAGCAAAGCATAATGGGAATATTCCCTTTGAAAACAATATGAATAGTGGCCTCCTAGTTTGCTGTCCTTTTTCCCAAAGACCCGACTACTGCGACTGTTTTACCACAGGAGAAAGAGAGAGGAGAGATAATGAGGAGGCGAGAAGAGGGAAAGAGAAAGAGAGAACGCATGTGAGCGAGAAAGAGGGCACCCAGGCTCAAGACAGCCCACACACACAGCACAGAAACACACACACACACAGACACACACATGCACACCAACACAGACACACATGGTCACACATAGACACAATATAGAGCCAACGGAATTCAAATCACTTTCATGCAAATTTGGGCTGATTTACATTGTTGAGATAGAGAGAGTGAGTGTGTGAGAGAGAGAGGGAGAGAAAGCGCTCCCATTCAGGTGTGACTAATTCCGTCTGCAGAAGAGATTGTGGTTGAAAAAGAGGGAGAGAATGAGAGAGAGAGAGAGAGAGAGAGAGAGAGAGAGAGAGAGAGAGAGAGAGAGAGAGAGAGAGGAGGG
>NC_044066.1:11273029-11310529 GCF_902167405.1 Gadus morhua | reverse complement strand
GAGCGTGGTGATGGTGGTGGTTTCAGGGATGGCGATGGACGTGATGGTGGAGATGGTGTTGAAATTCCTGTTGGAGGGTGGAGGTGGGGATGATGGGAGAATGATGTTGGTGCTGGTGTTGCGTGTGATGGATCTGGTGGTGTATAGGCTTGTCAGTGTTGATCGTGAAGGTGGTGTGTTGACGGGGGTCTGGGTGGAGTGGGAAAGTGTGTGTAACATTGAGTGTATTACCCAACCCTGCTCAGCCTCTGGAATGCGGTCGGGTCCAAGCACTTACCCCCACATTCACCCATGAAAAGACCCGCTAGTCTGCTCTGAACGGAGAATGGAGAGGCAGCAAAGGTTAAGAATGACTTGCCATCTTAATTGAGGAATGGTTAAACATTCAGTAGTTTGGTTTGGTCGGAGAAAGAATAAAACGCTGGCGTCCCTATCCAGATCAGGGTTCGGTCCCGAAAAAAAACTACTCTTGATGCTCCCTTCACTCCTCCGCCTCCACCCCTTTCACTAATCCTTCTCCTCCTCCTCCTCCTCCTCCTCCTCCTGCAGGTCCCGAAGGGGCCAACCTGTTCATCTACCACCTCCCCCAGGAGTTTGGTGACCAGGACATCCTGCAGATGTTCATGCCTTTCGGGAACGTGGTTTCGGCCAAAGTCTTCATCGACAAACAGACCAACCTGAGCAAGTGCTTCGGTAGGCTTCACATTCACACACAGGCACGCACACACGCAAACGCACGCACGCACGCAAGCACGGACACAAAAATGCACTCGCAAACCCACACAAACACACACACACACAAAAACAAACACACGCATATCCCATCTGCAAACCTAACAATTCCTATCCATCTTGTCTGCCCCTCCTCACTTTATCCTCACCTTTTTCTCTCCCTTTCTCTCTGTCTCTCACTCTCTATTCCACTCTTTCTCTCTCTCTCTCTCTCTCTCTCTCTCTCTCTCTCTCTCTCTCTCTCTCTCTCTCTCTCTCTCTCTCCCACATGCTCTTTTTCTTTCTCTCCATCTCCCCAACCCCCCATCCCTCCCTCCCACTTTATCTCCCCCAAAACTCTCTCTCTCTCTCCCCCAAAACTCTCTCTCTCCCATTCTCTCTCCCCAAACCCTCTCTCTCTCTCTCTCTCTCTCTCTCTCTCTCTCTCTCTCTCTCTCTCTCTCTCTCTCTCTCTCTCTCTCTCTCTCCCCCACACCCTCCTCCTCTGTTTCCCTCCCTCACTCTACCCCCACCCCTCTCTCTCTCTCTCTCTCTAACCCCCACCTGTCTCTCTCTCTCTCTCCCCCATCCGTCTCTCACTCTCTTCACCCCCAACCCCTCCAGGCTTCGTCAGCTACGACAATCCCGTGTCGGCGCAGGCCGCCATCCAGGCCATGAACGGCTTCCAGATCGGCATGAAGCGGCTGAAGGTGCAGCTGAAGCGCTCCAAGAACGACAGCAAGCCCTACTGATCCCTCCCCCGGTCCCCCCCCCGCCTCCCCCCTGTTAGCACTGCTAGGGTAAGTCCCTCCCCCCCCCCCCCCCCCCCCCCCCCCCCCCCCCCCCCCCCCCCCCCCCCCCCCCCCCACCCCCCAAATCCACCCTCGCTCTCTCTCCCTCCAACCCACCTTCCACCACAAACTCCACCACCTACTGCCAGCCACTTGCACCCCCCCACCCCCCAAACTCCCAGACCCCTCCCCCTTCTCCAGCTCCCCCCTCGCCACAACATTGCCAACCCCCCCCCCCCCCCCCACCACCACCACCACCAACACCTCCCCCCGGGCCACCGCCCTGGACAGGAACTAGCATGGGAGGGAGGGGGGGAGGGCGGAGAATGGGGGCCGGGGGGGGAAGGGGGCGCGTCCAATGAGAAAAACACCTTAAGGGAGACAAACACACACACACACGCACAAGCACACACACACAAACACACAAACAAACATGCCTTGTTTTCCTTATTTTGCGAAAGCTTTTTTTCCTATGTTCCTATGAGCCATTTGCTTATTATTTATTTATTATTATTTATTACGATTCATGATTTTCGTTTATTTTCGTTTCTTGACCCGCACGCTTCCATTGCCACCATTGTATATTTTATGGAATACAGTGGAAGACAGTAGCTATCTTGGGTTAGGTTTTTATTACTTGTATAATAGCTTTTTATGTATATATATATATATATATATATATATATATATATATATATATGTATATATATATATATATATATATATATATATATTAATATATATATATATTAAATATACAGTTAACATTAGTACATAGAATAGTTAGAATAGTGAAAATGGAAGTATACAGTATAAAACAACACAGGAGCCATATTTTTCCTTTTTTATGATCCTTTTTTTTCTTGAGCCTAAGGCCTTGCAGCAACACCTGAAGTAGTGAGTTCCTCCTGCGCGCATTGTACAATGATATGCACATTTGACCTTTGACCTCTGCTGTGTATTGGTCGTGGCCACTAATGGTTGCCGCTGAAGCCGAGCTAGCTTCTCGCTAGTTTTACGATAACATGAGCCTGTCGTAAAAATAAAAAGAGACACTATCCAGCAAGTTAATCGTTAAAAAAAACCACAATATTGTCTATTGACGTATTTTTGCTTCTCAGAATTAGAAACAAAAAACAAACTACATTATTTAATTATCTTATGGGTCAGCTTCAGTATGTTTTTTTGGTTGAAAGGATTAGTACACTTACAATTTAATGAAGGCTATCATTTAAATTGATTTAAAAAAAAAAAGTGTTAATGTGTCAGGGCAAGAGGGGTGGGTGGTCACTGAAAATACTTGATGTATCTTGAAAGTTAAAACAAATAATGATTCAAAGTACAGAAAGCCACAGGCCTGTAAATTTCATTTGTAAAAAAAAAAGCAGTTATATTTTTATACAGCATTTTTACTGCCTCAGATTAAATAAAAAAATGATTTATTTATTGCCTATCATTAAGATATCAGACTCCTAAAAAGATCCAGTGTCATTTAGACCAGACCCGTCGTGGAGAAGCGTCTCTGCGTTCTCCGATGTTTTGTGGCTGATTCTCTTTTGTTTTGTCCAAAGCGTACGAGTGCAGCACCATGTTAAACACCATAGCCTTTGGTCCACAAGAGATCACTTCACCTTCATCCCCCTCCCCCCCCTCCCCTCCCCTCCCCACAGACACACACACATACACAAACAAACACAAACACACACATATCCCCCCCCCCACACACACACACACCGAACACACTTTAACAAATCACGCACACACACACCTAACACACACCCACGTCTGTGCATCGCATCTGTTTGTGATTATCTCTCTCTCTCTTCCTCTCTTTCCCTCTCTCCCTCTCTCTCGTTTCTGTTTGCGTTCTTAACCACTCTCTCTCTCTCTCTCTTCCATCCATCCATCAGTAGTGGGACTCCACCTGTCCATCTCTCTCTACCTTTCCGTGCATTTTCGTTTCTACATTTTTTAATGTGTTATGCATTTATGTTTAGTTTTCTGTTTGTTTGTCTGTTTGTTTGCTTGTTCCAAGGGAAAAAAAATATTTATGAACAAATGTATCTCAAGTAACATCTTCCATCACTGCTCCTTAGTATAGCAGGTGCCATGGAAATAGCTCTGAGTGTTTTCTGTCGCAGTGGTTGTAGTCGAGACTAAGTCTGTATTTAACTTGTGTGCGCGTGTGTGTGTGTGTGTGGGTGTGTTTGTAAATGTGTATGCGTGTGTGTTTGTCCTTTATTTCTGTGTAGCATAGCCCTTAAAACGTAAACAATTATATTATAACTTTTTTGTCTTATTACTAATTAGACAAAAAATATTAAGCTAATTGCCAATTAACCTAGCCAGAACTGTTGTTAACGTTGCTGTTGCTGTTTGTTTGTCATTTGATGTTGTTGCTGTTGTTGTTCTCCTGATTTTAATGCTGTAGTTTAGTGTGGTGCTCCAGTCTGGCTCTGTGTGTGTGTAACTCTCTACTCTCCCCTGTTTTTCTCCCCTTAGAACCCATCTCCATGCCTGTTAGCTCATCGTTTGCCTAGCATGTCTCCGTGGCGCCAAAAACAAACAAAACACAACACAAAACCACTCAAAAAACAAAACAAAAAAACAAAAAAGAAAATTGTTCATCGTCGTCCCCCCGTAATTGTTTTTATTTTTTTTCAACTGTCTTTTTGTTTCTCTTGTTTTTTTACTGAGCTCACCAGATCATATCCTGGTCGCCGCCTACCGACCATCTTGAACTTTGAACTGTAAGGTTGACCTTGTAGATGTTCTGTTTGAGTTCTTTTTTCTTTGCATGTTACCTCATTTTGGATGTATTTCCTGGGAGGGTATGGTGGGGGGGGCGGGGCTTTCGTGGGATAGTAGGATTCACGTGAGAGGTTAGGATAGGTCAGACGGGGTCGGGATGGAAACATGCATCAATGTGAAGGAAGGAGGAGAAGAAAAAAAAACAAGTTAAAGCTGCATTCATACGAGAAAAAAAAGACTGAGAATTTTTTACGGACACAAACAACAAAAATGTAGTTTTGAAGTTAGTACAAAAAAAACATACGGCAAAAATATTTTCATTCAGTTTCATACCGATCCATTTGTTTTTTTCTTCTCTTGCTTTTCTTTGAGTTCATTTTTTTTCTGCTCTTTTTTTTGCGTTTCTTCTTTATTTAAAGTAAACTTGAAAGTTTGGTAGGGGGACTGGCGAGTGGTCTTGCTTCTGTCACCACTATAGCGACCTGAGGTCAGAAGCAGCCTGCCGCCAGTTTCTATATGGTAAAAAATAAGACTACTTCCAAACTGTTTTGAATTAAAAAATGAGACTGTCTGATCAATATTTAGGACTCTATCTCTCAGAGCACTCTCCTAATGGTTTTTACATTTTTCAGGCAGTGTAAAGTTTTTTGATAAGGCCATTTGAAGTGGCTCGGTTTCTCATTCAAAGTCTATATATAAAAAAACACTTTTTTCTAGAGTAGTTTAAAGGTAACAAAAAAAAGAAAAAAAAGACATTCGCCCTGTTTTGGGGGACGGGGGAGGGAGGGGAGAGATGCTACCTACTTGTGTCGCCTTTTCTGACCTAACTCACAGATAGACAATCCGTGGTTTAAATGCACATGACGAAATGACCTATATTTTCTACTGTGTAAATGTATAGAGAACAAAAAAAATGAATCTTAGATACCTGTATAACCCATGTTAACGTCGGTGCTCCTCGTAAGTCAATTTAGTTGTCGTTTCATCACCAAGTCTAACAGTCTTAAATGTCTCCTGTTTTTAAAGACTACAAAAAAAAACAATTTACTTGAACAATAGACAAAGCCTTCATATTACTAGAATTGTTCCTTATTTTACGTTTTCTCTCGTTTTGTTTTTAAAGGAGTCCCTATTTGCTAAAATTCTTGTTGGTTAATTAGCTATATAAAATTCCTAAAAATATATATAAATATAAATATATCTATATATATATCTATATATGATATGTCAGCTTGTGAAGCATCAATGTCATTATTTTATTTCTCCCGTGAGAAAAACAAATATTTAGATGTGTTTTGTTGTTCAGCAAAATGTCTTATAAAGAGAAAAAAAAAAAACAGATCAGTGGAACTTAGTGCCAAATTCTGAAGGTACTTCCTGCCTAGCGCGTCAGTGTATTTCTTGTGAAATTATTTGATAACATGGGTATTTTATTAAGTGTTTTGTATGAATCACTCATATTTAAAATATAGATTTAAAAAGAAGAGTTTGTTAAATTGCTATTCTGTGGTCTTGTTGCCTGAAAATGTCACGTTTGCTTTTTTTCCTCTTTGTAAAGTTGTACAAATGTGCCCATGTGTCATATATAAATATATATACATATATAAACGCACACGGCCAACACCAACACACAAACACACTCTCGTGCAAACCTCACAGTTTACTTTGTTGATGTGCTTGAGGGCCCCTGAGTGTGAAAGTCTCGTCAGTTATCGTTCCTCATCGGGATTGCGTACGTGCACAAACTCACACACGACCAAAAACTGCACACGAATACACAAATATTTTCAGTTTATTTTTTTTGATAACTCTTCAAAGCCTTACCATGAGTCTTGGCAGTCTTTGTCTTTCTCTCACTCTCGCTCTTTCTCTCCCTTTCTCTCTCCCAGCAATCTGCTCACTCTGTTTCACTCCTCGATCACGCTCACTCGTTTGCACACGCGCGCGGATTGGGAAGCAGATTTAGATTCTCTCTAAAACACACACGCGTCAGAGGACCACCGCGAGTCACACACAAAGCCTTATTTTAGGACAGGCCCCCCCCCCTTTGTCCGTGTTTTTGTTCGTTTTCGGAAACACTCCAACGGTAGTCGTCACGGTATGCCTCGCTAGTTTTTTTTTCGACATCCTCGAATGAGTCAGCCTGAAATATGTGTGTGTGTTCGCTTTAATGATGTAAGCACAGGGTAAGACGTTTGCATTGCTGGAAACAACCAGTAAACAAGCCTCAGTCTAAAACAACTAAAGCACACCGCCTTGATGGAGAGAGGGGCATTTTGTAGGCTCCAATGTCTTGACTTTTTATTTAGTCGACTGCTTTAGCTGCGTTTCTTCCCACCCCCCCCCCCCTCCCCAACCACTTTGTCATATATACAGTATATATATATACATATATATATATGGTGACTCTTGAAATTAGTTTTTAACTGTAACACTTCCTCTACTCTAATGCAGTGGTGCCGTGGGCCAAACCCAGTTGAACGATGCCCAAACGTGATGTTTTTAGTGTGTGACAGTTTACACGACACAGTATTGTCTAGTCCAACTGCCCCCCCACCCACCTGTCCTTCCACCACCACAGTTCCCCTCCCTGAAAGCCTAGTTTACGATCTGCAAAAAAACACAGAAAAACATGAAGGCAGCACTATTTTCTATAGAACCTCACCACCCGCCTTAACCAGGGATCTTCGTAACAGTATTGAAAGATGTTGTGTGTGGTGTCTGCCCATGTCTCGTTGCTTTATATGCTGTTATTAAGTGTCCATACGCCATTTTGTCCCCACCTGCTAGAAGAAAACAATAGGCGGCACTTTCCTCGTAGTCATTAACGGGGAGGAACAAGGAAAAAAAATTAAAAGCAGCTTAGAGAGGGCTTGTGTTATTTATTTATTTCTGTTGCTTCGGTTATTAGAGATGGTAGAGACGGGACTGTGTGGAGAGACATATTATTGGAATAGCAACAGGGGAAATCAAAACCTCTATTGGTTGGAGAGAAGGGGTCAAGTCTCCAACCTCCAAAAAAAACTGCGTCGGGCTAGGCCAGGAACGAACACAGCCCAGCCTTCATTACCCACGGTCCAAAGCCAAAAAACAAACAAATAAACAAACAGCAGGAGAGGTTTTCTAAATTGCATCTGAAAGCGAGAGCAGTGCCACGAACATAGCCATATCTACCTTAAATGAAAGCCAGCCAGGCTTTCCCCTGATCAATTAGTATTAATAGACCAATAACTTGTCTGAGATGGTTTAAAATGACGTCCCACAATGCACTGGAATCCGTCGCAGTGTTAAAACCCCCTCAGATTGGCCCAGTCAGGGATTCTTCGGGCGGTGAGATATACGATTGCACTTGAACGGACCACTTACACGCCCCTCACCCGATCAGACTCACCTCAACCACATCCCAATCGTTTATCTCCTTGTTTTGTTTCTATCGCACAATCGTCAAAGCAACAGAGACAGGGTCAATGCTGTTGACAGCATTTCTTGAAGAGTAAAATCGACTCACAACGCAGAACAAGTGACTCTGTAAACGCACGCGCGCGCACGCACGTACACACACAGTCGCGCGCGTCTGTTTGCGTCCTTTCTCTTCGTTTTCTTTTTGACGCCACTTGTCACTGTACTCGATTTGCTGTAATTTGCCAAATCTCAGCACTGCACACCGCCAGACGTTCGCGACACGGTGCTGTTTAGTCTGAAGCACCTGTCGTGTTTTACTTTATTTATTTTCCCGTGTTGGAGGGAGGGGGGGGGGGGGCGGGGGGTTCTGATGTCTTAAGCACAATTGTGTCCATTGCAGGAATCGCTGTCGAGTGTTTCACACTTCAGGGGCCGTCATCGCCGATGCTTGTTGTAATCTTTCTATCGTGTCACGTTTTAACTTCTCCGTTCTGCTATTTTTCTTTTTCAATTAGCCTATCTTAAGTGCTATTTATCAAACAATGGAAAAATTGAAAGGAAAAAAAAAGAAACTAAAAAAATGTGTTGTTACTTTGCATTATGGCTTACGTCAAGGATTTCCGGAGGAAAAAAAAATGTCTGTGCGTTCTTATCTCTTTCTGTGCCGTAAAAGAGCTTGTCATCTGTGGAATTAATGGATTATTTCTTTGTCGTTGTTTCATTTTGATTCTAAAAAGGATTTCGGTAGTTAAAAAGTGTTGTCTTGAGAGAAGCCAAAGTCAATGCATTTCAGTGGATCCTGTAAGCGTGATGTATGTTTGTTTGACAACACTTCTGGAATCTGTCATTGGATGGGATTTAAAAAGAAATAGTACAAAACATTGCAGGCTTTCCTATTTCTACAACTGATTGTACTTATGCATTTTGTACCAGTGGAACTTTTTATACTGGAGATTAAAGGATGCAACATAAAAAAAATCTTAGAAAAAAAAGCTGTGTGGTAGCCTGGTGATATGGCCTGAATCCTGACTGGACCCCCGAGTTTGATTTCCTGGCTGGCATCGAGAACGTTGGCTTTTGATATATACAAGATTTTCTAGAAAATCTTTGGCTTTATTTCATTAACTTTCCTTTCCTGTCACCTGAGTGTTGTTTTTTTGTTTCTATCTCCCTCCGCCTATTTTTGGTTTAGTCTCCTCTACTCTCCCCACAAATAGAGAGAGTAGGCGAGTAGTTTGGGTCCTATTTCTTTGTTGGAGAAGAGTTTATAAATAGTTCTAGCAAGTTTGTCAATACAACCCGCGGTAAGTTTCATTTGACTTCTGTATTGTGTCGTCTACATGATAAGACAATTATAGAAAAAGAAGGAATAGAAATATTTAGTCACCTTCAGTGGATTAATGTATTAGTTTAATAAAGAAGATTTTGTTCTCTCTTTTTGTTTGCTTTTAGCTGTTTAAGATTTCTCTGGTTTCACTTCTTGTCCTTCTGTGTGATCTTAACTGTGTAGCTAAAGCGGTCAGAATTATTTTTGTAAACGTATGTTCTTGTGTGATGCAGTTTTTTGCTTCTGTCCCCTATATTAAACCATTTTTCCTAATACTCGTCTCTGTGTGTGTGTGTTGGTATGTTTCGGTGCGCGTCTGTTGTTTGTTGCTATTTCACAGTCACCGTCTTCTATCTCTCTCTCTGTTTTCTGTTTCTTTGACTCAGTTAACAGTCGATTCCATCTTCAGTCCACATTCAACATAGTCAATATACATCATGGTGTGGATGTATATTACTGTGAGACACAAGTAACATTGTGGCCTTTAAAGAATATATATACTATATATATATATATATTTGTGTGTATATATATATAATATATATATGTATATATCAATAAATGTTTTTGTGTATATATAGATATGTGTGTATACATACACACACATACTTTGACATTGACATTTCAGACAGCGAAGACTTGGAATTCATGGCTTGAAACATTCAAGGTGTTCAAAACTTAACTGTGGATGTGGCTCCGATAACACAGGATGGCTTACAGTAATTGGATGATGATTTAAGATAAAGGGGTGGAAACCTTCTGTGTTTCCTGATAAGGGAACAAGCTGCTATTGGCTGCCGAGTGTTCCCTCGTCAGGGATTGCCTTGCACTGTCGCCTCACTGAGCTGGACAAGACTTGTCGACTTTGTGTGCGCGTGTGTGTGTGTTTGTGTATGTCCAACCACACTTTGTGTACTGTTTCAGTGTCACTACTGCATCCCCTGTAGAGCGAGAGATAGAGAGAGGGACAGAGAAAGGAAAGAGAAATTAAAGGTGAGCTTCTTCACTTTATATGCTGAGTCACATTTTCTTCCATTTTAAATTTCTACCAACTGGTTTGTTTTTTATTTTGGTTCAATTGTGTATTTTGTATTCCTCCTTTAAAAATAAAAAAGAAGGGTCCTATGGCGAATTAACAATGTCCCTTGTTGGAATTGTGCCAGGACCAATTCTGCGTATTGATTATTGGATTCAACCAGAACTTCATAAAAAGCATTCTGCCTATCAGATATCATTGTGCACATGTGGCCTGCAAATTCAAGGCGATACATTTTCAGCCTTCATATTGTATGTTGATTTACAACTACCCCAAAGATGCCAGGTGAGTCTCCTGCGATTGCTAGGTCGTGATAAACTATATCCGAGGTCAACATCTACCACATCACAAACCGCATCCAGAGAATCCATATCCTTCAGCCGTTTGAACTTTGACCTCATGTGCAAGAGGAATCCATTGGAACCAGCAAAACCATTGACGACTGCCTCTCCCTGAGGTACCCATCCTGACTATAACAGACCAGAGAATGTGCTTTGAAAAACACACTTTTCATGATACGATCAAAAATGAATGAATACAAGCGTTGGGTTGAATAGACAGTGAACAAATAGCCCATCATACTGAATACAGGCCAAATGGAAGTGGATCTGGGAGGGCCTAACATTAGTTTAATTGTGGAATATTTTGGAGTAGGCCTAGCATACGCAAACAAGACCCACGCACAGTCATAGCTGCTTGAAACATAACGCCCTACCTCGTAGAGTGTGTGTGAAGAAGAGACTGTTCACTGTCTCACACCAACCGAGAAGGCGGAGGTAAAGAGGTGTGTGTGGGTGGGGGGGATGAACCAAACGGTATGAACGGAAGGGGAGACGGCTAATGACGACTAATTGGCAGGTGGATGGCGCTCTCTGAGGCGTTAATTGCCCATGCGTACTAGGGATTGAAGCCACAGCGTTTCTCAGATGTTGCCTCCCATCAGGGACAGAGTGTGTGTGGGATTCCTTGGCGTTCAATGCATCATTAGCCTCTATGTACTAACTTCCCTTTTACTTTTACAAAACGACACGTATAACGTGCGTGATGGGCCATATATATTGATATGTATATGTTTCTATATATAGATATGTGGAACATGGGAGGGTTGATTGTTTTTTTCAGCTTAAAAAAATACTGGAACTTTCTCAACATCGGCGGGACTCACTTCACCATCAAACCAATGTGGATACGAAGGCCTTCTCATGTACATTGAAAATATGGCGAGACGTGTGTGTGTGTGTGTGTGTGTGTGTGTGTGTGTGTGTGTGCGTCACACAAAGGATGAAAGTCAGAACACAACTCTTGATAATCAAAAAAGAGTTTTTAAACTTTGTTTACATTATTAATGGTTAAGCAGAGAGCTAATATATGGTTCAGAAAGGTTAAGATAAAGAATATGTTGAGCTATAACCAGCACGTTCAGTTTTTCAAAGTAATGACTAGAATATTGTGAAGCATTCGCAGAAATAATGGATAAAGTTTTGAGAATATTAGCCAGCGAAAGTTTGTACCATGGCTATAACAATTTAGCTTTTTTTGAATGTCAACAGGGACAGAGCTTCTTACATCGTTGTTTTGAAACCTAACAAAAACAGGTTTGTTCGTTTTGAACAACACAAATCAAACAAACAAAACAGTCTTTGTAGCAGATGCCGTACACTTTTTGATGGTTTATGGGTGCAATACTACGCAAATTTCAAATTAACAAAGCAAAATGTTTCAAATTTTTACCTTCTCCTTTTGATTTTGGCACAGCCAGGGAGAATATACCAGAACCAGACTGAGAATACAATTCCAAATAAGTGCTGCTTTGGTACTGGAGTAATTAAATTATAGGGCTGATCAAAGCTAGGCACGAACGTTTTTTTCACATTTCTTATGCAATCCTTTGAAGAAAATTGGTAACTCATCTCTCCTTTGTTTGAAACATTATTCTTTGAACTTGAAATAATAGGTCGGCATGTCGACGGTTCAAGAAAGACTTTCAAAAAATTGGCATAACGTCCAGCCAAAAATTTGATTTTAAGATTATGTGTCTTGTTCATTTGACCTGGTAGCCTATTTAAGGTGATATAGTGCTGCCATCTTGCGGCGTTATCGATGAATGACAGATGCCAAGACGTCCTTTGTAAACGTTTTTTTGTGTTTGTGCGCCTGTGTATCACTGCGCATTCGCGTGTAAGCGGCCCAGGAACAAAGGCAGCAGCGGCAGCGTGGGCATGACCAATTGACGAACACGCGTTTTTTAACCCTCCATGTTTAGTGCCCGAATGGTAGACCTGTCGCGCGTCATTGGTGCCGTTGATTTGGAATTTGTTACAGACACTGCCGCTGCAATCCCCGGTTTAACAGACCTTGAAATGAATACCTGCGAAAGGGCGATACACGCAGACACGTTGCACCATAACAAATTGTCCACATAAGGAGTAACACTGCACGATTATATCCATTGCTATTTATATGTGAACCTCCTTGATCCGCTTTGAGTTATTGTGACTTTGAAACATGGTTTATTTTACTACGCTATGGAAATTGGTTATTTACCATGCTGACTACTTAGACCTAGCCTCCGCTGCCTAATGGCTGATATGATCAACAAATGAACCTAGAGCACTATAAACAAGGTGAACACAGGAATAGCAATAACCCAGTCCGCCACAAAGGGGCGCTGCAGGCACATGAAGACGTAGCCTTTAAAAGTGGCAGGTATAGGGCTTCGCCAGCCTAAAGTCAATATTCATAAATGGCTGTTACTGTAGCTCTTTAGGTAATCAATACATAGAATAAAAAAAAATATATAGCGTTTATTCGGCAGCCCGAGTCACCCAGCGTGTTTGACATGCAGGTGTATATATTGAGGTCACACACACATTATCAGAACTGCTGAAAACTAGTCTTTAACATGACAAACCAGCGTGTAGCGATATATTTGCAGTAGCCTATACTGTCATGGAAAGCCTGGCCTGATATGCGTATCAATATCAGGCTTTTGTGTTACCCTACCAATGGAGAAATTGTCAAATATGCATAGACTAATCCTTAAATAATGCCAATATTGCATTGAAGGTTTATATTGGCGGGTCCAACCGAAAGATATATTGAATAATAATATTATTAAGCGTCTTCATCAAGGCCCGGAAACATACAACTAATGTTTCAATTTAAGCATTTAAAATGAAATTGTATTGGATCGAAATGCTTTGTTTAGGGTTTCTTCAGAATTCATTACCGATCACAATGATATACATTATTTAAATGAAGGGTTCGTTAGTTATGATGCCCGTGGCCAGAACTGGCCGATCATGGCTGGAAGGAATGTCGCAACCTCGTCCCGACGCTGAGCCAACGTGAGATTAGCCCATCGGGCGGCGCATCGCTACCTGGACGGGGATCGGTGTCACAGAGCCCTGCAGGGCTTTTCCATTGAGTTTGAGAAGTGTTCTTTTAGGAAGAACGCTGGACTTCCTGGTACAGGATCATGGATATTATCGTGCCCGTTTCGGCCGGGGAAATACCCGCAGCGATGTAAATCAACGCGTACACGCTCGAGTCCGGACCAAAGGTGGGTTTCTGTCCGCCGTCCCGAGGAAACGATAGGAAGATCGAACTTGTTCATGGTATCATATCTACTGTCTGTCAGCGGGACGTGCTGCGGGCTGACTGGCGCTAACTGTGTTTTTCAAAAAGTGGCCGGTGCCGGGTAGAAGAGGTACGCCGGTGCACAGTTTCTTTACCGGGCACTTACAGGTATTGTTTTAGTGGTTTGTTCACAAACGAGAAAGGGGTTTTATAATTGTAAACTTTATGCTTATTTGTATTCACCGAGGCCTACCTAGCCAACCCCCAAAGGCGGCCTCCCGTAGCAGAAACACTGTTGACAGACTCTGCGAATGCGCCCGCCATTGGCTGGCGCCTCAAGATCCGTGGCTCTGATTGGCTGCGGCGCCACTTCACTCATCCGACACGCTCATAACCTCCAACAGTTCTCATTCAGTTGATTTGCTTAGACCAGCTATACATTTGTTCATAAAATATATTGCTATCTACTTAACTGTCGATGTCATAAGTGGTTTAGCGTGTGCGTGCTTGTGTTGGGTACATGTATATTTGGGTTTTCGTCTGCGGTCGGATAGCTGCAGTGCATGGCAGAGAGGATAGAGTTACCTTGTAGCAAGTAGTGCTCCAATCCCTCCTATCCCGCTTTGGGATAATGCGGCTTATCGCCTCCGCTGCTCTACGCTTAGAAAACACACAAGGTGCGGAACGATTGCGTCGTCAAATGCTGGTATACCTCTTCTGGCGTTATGCTACTTGATATGTTATGTTTTGAGTGACACTGCAATATGCTTTATGTCGGATTAAAGGGAAATAAAGTTTTCCCAATTTGCTAAGGTTTAAAAGGTACCCCACACAATATGAACACCCGTGCTTCTTATCGGAGGGTGGTTGGTGTTTATTTCTGGTCATGTTTGACTACAATATTTAGTTTAAGTGTGTTTTATTTATTTGGAGCTATGGTGTTATTGCTGCTGCTGCGTTGTTGTCATCGGTGGTTGCAGAGTTGCTTTTCTCAGCCCTGCATTGTCCCAACTCCTCTACTTGGTATACTACTGCCGGGCTGCTGTACAATAACGTGCCCTAATGCGGCACATTATAATGTACATCATCTTTCATCAACAGCCGTTCATTCTTCGCAGGGCTATATTCTCCACCATATAACTCACACATAGATCCTTACCCAGGGAGACATCCCCCTGGTGAAACTGCACTGCTACACACTATTTACGCTTACTCAGTCATTCTACTAAACCTTGCATTAGCTTAATAACCCAACACAGTAAGGAGGAATGGTGAATGTTGTCCAAGCTCTCTGGTCCACTGCTGGCAGCATGGAAACGGATACCTTCGGGTCAACTACCATCCGTGAGCTCGTCTTTCCTCGTTTTGCTCTCCTTCCTTCTCTTCATCTCCTCCATCCCATGTCATTATTTTACCTGGTTTTGCTCTGTGATGCTAGGATATAGTCCACACATGAAATGGCTTGTAAAAGTGTGTGTGTGTGTGTGTGTGTGTGTGTGTGTGTGTGTGTGTGTGTGTGTGTGTGTGTGTGTGTGTGTGTGTGTGTGTTACAGCCACAATGAAAGGCCACATTGTTCAGTTGACCAGGTTAGTGGTCTCCAAATAGTGTCTCTATGAAAAGGTTAGCGAGAGTGGTTTGTTTGTATACCTGGCTGGTATACTACGTCACGCGCCCATAAACCGCCAAAGTCAAACATTCGTTTGACAATAAATGTGCAGTCCTATATGTCAGCTGAACAAGGTTTACTTGAAACTGATTTCAAGAGGCAAAGCTTAAATTCCACATACTACTGCTGCACACACTCACACCAGATGTATTCGACTCACCAACCAAGTGTCTCGACCACGCACACACACACACACACGGTTTCTAAATTCCAGTACTTCAGTAGCTGGCCAACAGATGCTGGTGCAAGTGTGTGTTCTGGCCACTTGTGACCCCCTGGCACAGTCAATTTTTCTCTCTCACGCACTATCCCTCTCTCTCTTTCTTCTTCCCGCACTATATTTCGATATCTCGATCCATGTCAATGCAAGCTAGCTGGCCCAAACATAAGTAAATGGTGTGTGTGTGCGTACGCAGGTCTTTTTTAGGAGTTTTTAGCATCCCGCCGGTTCATCCCTTTCCAAAGATGTGTTCTTTAAGTCTTCCAAACTACTTTCAAGCAGGATTTTGACGCACATCAAACAGTTTGTGTCTGTTATGCAAAAAGACACTACATTTCCTAAATATAATACTGCAAATGACCTATAATCACAAACACTGATCCTTCAATTAATGATTCATATTGATGATATTATATATCATATATACGATAGATATTGTATATATGTTTATGTTTACACTGAGAGACTTAACAGTCTCTCAGTGTTTTGATTTGTCCTTCACTGTTTCGAACAACCCTTGATTATTTGCCGTTTCTATGTTTATGGGTTTATGGCTTTATATGTTTATGGGTGCATCCTCACCTCATGTGAGGATGAGGAGGATGAGGAGGATTGTATATATGATTGTACCAAAATCAATATATTACGGAATCCCTTTATTCAGTATTGCCCATTAAAAGAGGATAGCAGTATTATCTTTGAATGGGCAAGATTATGGGCGCTGCAGAATCTTGCCCCAGTAAGATTCTGCAGTGGTTTTCTTTTAAGCTAGGCTGGCTGTTGCATATTTAGTTTAAATAACAAATGAATAACATTGTCAAATACAAAACAGATGAAGGGTGACTTCAGGAAATTTGTGCATAATGTTGAACCCCAGCCCAATCATTACTTTCTAGCAATGACCAACAGTAGAAAATGCTGGACATGACACACCGATATTGTGTTGGCAATACAAGTAAACATTCCCTTAATTCAATTGTATTTGTCCAGCCCCATAATCACAGTTAAGATGACAAAGGGCTTAACATTCCATAAATCTATGACAGCCCCTTTACCACTTCAAAAGGTTTACAAATTAAGACTTAAAAGGTATGCAATACTCCTATTTCAGTATCTATCAAACAAATAACAATATTCTATTTTTAGCCATATGGTCTACAAACTATTTTGTTGTTGTTTACTAGCCGCACCTATGATGATGCACCTGGAGGCTATTGAAGCATCTGCTCCCTCTGGGACACATAAACACAAACACACACACGCACGCGCACGCACGCGCGCACGCGCGCATGCATGCATGCATGTATGCATGCATACATGCGCACACACACACACACACACATGCACATACAGCCTTGCACTCGCCCACAGGCTTATTCATTTCCCCCCCATCATTACACCACACCATCACCAGATCACTGTTATTTAGGCCCATGGGCTCGGCTCCCTCCTAGAGATGGATGGATGCGTTAGCATGTGAAACTCATTCATTCATACACATGCACTTAGAGGTACGCACACACTCCTTGATGGCTGGCCACCCGCTCGTTGTACCCTTCTATTTAAAGACCCATAAAGACGATAATGGCCATGGTCACATCTTCAATTAAGTGTGTGTGTATGTGTGGCAATAGGAAGTGATTCTGTTGTGGAGGCAGAACACCATTCATGTTGGATAGGGACAGCCATGCATAGGGAGTTGTGAATTTAAAAGGTTTACGTTTCTATATACGTCTCTTACTGACACTGTGTAGTTTGATTTTTCTCTCTCCTATATATTTAAATAAAATCATGATCTGATTCACCATTACACCTAAATATGTTGAAATGGCACCACCTACATTACCATGGCACGCCATTTTGCACATTGCAGGCCAGAATGTGCCATTCAGATGTGAGTTTTGTAAGTGTGAGGAACAGCATGCGCAACATGAAACATGATATTTGGAAAACCGATTAACGCGGGTCGTTTGGATACAGGTTTCTAGATCTGATCTCAGGCCATTTAACGGCTGTGTGATCAGGGGAGACAAACATTGAGTCTGAGCTATGTGTTGTTAAACAAAAGAGAAATCCGAATTGGGCATTACGTCTAGTTAAAAATCTTTAGACACACTCTGTACCCAAGAGTGTGTACACTCTGTACCCTTCGTCGTATTCAAATGTATACTTAGAAAAACAAAGAAATGTAAGTTACACATTGAAAGGGATGAACCTTGAGTGAAGACTTTGAGTCACCTGTTGTTTCCATGCTCTGATTGGCCAGGTCATGATTGCCTGTAGGAGAGGCCCAGTGGAGATCAAGCCTAGCTGCCTGGAAGCCCGCCCCTTACGGGCCACGCCCTGCCCCCCCCCACCGGCCTCCGACCATGAGTAAGTACCTTTTTTTTTTTTCTTTCTTTTTTTCTTTTTTTTTTTTATTACACACACACACACACACCCTAATGCTTGTGGAGGAGGTAAGAGGGGCAGAGAGGACTGTAGGCTTGGTTATTTATCTAGTGAGCTAGAGAAGTGCTCTCCTCCTTCATCAGCCTGCCTCCCACCCCCACTCCACCTCAAGCCCACCCTGCGTCTCTCACCCTGCATCCCTGTCTCTCTGTGGAGGCAGGGACATGTGGCGAGAGAATGCTGCAGCCCCTCACCATGGCAATCAGTCATCAATCACGCCGCAAGGCATCATGGGAAGGGGGTGGATGTAATGGAATGTGTGTCTGTGTGGGGTTGTGTACGTGTGTTCCATGCAAGAGCGAAGTGTGTTTGTGTGTTTGTGTGTGTGTTTGGCCACGTGCGACCATGCGAGCACATGTATGAGTTGCACGTGTGTATGTGTGTGCCATTATATTCATCAGACGGGCTGTTATGGTGTGTGTGTGTGTGTGTGTGTGTGTGTGTGTGTGTGTGCGTGTGTGTGTGTGTGTTTGAGTGCACAATATGATGAAATTGATTGGCTCAGCAGTATATTCTGCTAAATGTCGTTCACACGCATAAAGAATCCACCTTGTGCTTCCATGGTCCCAGTAGGGCTTGTGTACGTCACGTGGGCTCACTCTGCCTCTTATACCCTGCCAAATAAGCCTTTATTTCTCCTCTCTCTCCCCCCCCCCCCCCCCCCCCCCCCCCAGCACAGCTCAGCTTCTTGTTTGCTGGGTGACACGTGAGCTTACACCCCCCTCCCCCCACCACCCCCCAGCCCAAGATTACATGGCCGTACTCCATCTCAGACCTTTCTCCTTGCTTTGCCCCCCCCCCTTCCCTGTATAAGCACATACTATCAGAAGTCAGTGCTTCCTGTGTGTGTGTGTGTGTGTGTGTGTGTGTGTGTGTGTGTGTGTGTGTGTGTGTGTGTGTGTGTGTGTGTGTGTGTGTGATTGTGTGTCTGCGCACTGGTAGCAGGAGGTGGCTTAGAAGGCTAGGTAACTGGGGCAACAGCACCACAACCTAACACCCCCAACACCATTGCTTGTGTGTGTCAGGTGTTAACGGCGGAGCGATGCGATTGGATTAGCCACAATGCCGCCTAGGGAGTTTAACTAGATTATTGGACGTTTCCTTAACACCTCCCCTCGACGTGCACACTTTTTTTTGTGTGTGCGTGTGTGTTGATGTGCGGTCAGGGTCCGAAGTGATTGATTGTGACTGATGATAATGGAGGATTTGGTGATGGATGGATCCAGGTAATTTCTCACACAGACACACACACTGCTTCTAACTGTCGTGGTGATGCAAACATAGTATCGCTCTTTCATAGTGTGTGTGTGTGTGTGTGTGTGTGTATGTGTGGGTGTGGGTGCATTTATTTTGTTCATGGGGGCCCTGGTTTGATGTTGACCACCTGATGAGCTGCAGGTGTGTGAATGACAAAGGACTCACTCAAGTATTTTATTTACCAGTATTAGGTTGATGTTTAATGAGGTTAAATAAACAGAATTTGTCTAATTGTAGTTTTTTCTGAGTCTGCCTGTATCATTTTATTTCCTGTATACCTACACCTGACTTCATCCTATTGTAGTCCTAAGTGGTAATCCAGAAATATTCAAAAGATAACCAACGAAATGTGTCAAATAACAAACAGAATGTGATGCTAGGGATCTCCGCTAGCTATTGTAGTCTAATGTGACCCGCTGAAAGTCGCCCGGTAAACAGCTAGCTTTCCTCAGGGAGTAGGACTTTTTATCTGTTCCATAATTCATTTCCACCTTTTTGATGGGACCCGCTCCCTGCGTCGAGGGACAACTGATGAGCGGTTGATGTCGAAAACCTAATTACCGTAATTACCCCCGCGCCCATCCCTACCGGCCCGGCTGGGGGTGGGTGGGTGGGTGGGGGGGGCAGAGAGAGGCTTTGGGTTTCAGGGTGGTGGCTGTGGGTGGTGGTGACAGTAGTGGAGGGGGCAGATTTCCGTATGTGTCTCCTAATGAGGGCGGATGACTCACTGTGCTCGGACATCCTTTCCCCAGGAGTCGGAGACACGGATGATAGAGGGGAGAGAAAGGGTTGAGGGTTACAAAACTGTTAGCTATTAGTATGCAATAGAAAAGTTTTGTATTGGAGAGAATAAACTTTGATTGCATTTTTTGGTTTTGCCCTTGGAGTATAAGGATAGTAGTGGGATACAGGCAAAAGACCACCTTGTATTGTTTGTCGTGCTGAAGTTACGCAGCCATTTGGGATCAGGGTTTGAATGAGGATGTAGAGTGTTTTAGTCTCACTAAGCCTACCTGCTGTCGAGCACATTGTGTGTGTAGGAAGTGGGCTTTAAGTGTTTTTTACCTGCTCCCCGTTTTACACAGTCACACACACACTCACACTCACACACTCTTTGTCTGCTAACATTTGCTAGCGTACTGTGGCAGCAGTAGCTGGGCTCTGCTCATTAGCTTCTTTGCATAGCCCTTGGTTGGCATCCCCTGCTGGGATTTGACAATGAGCTAGGTGGCTAACTGGGTAGCTCAGCCAAGTTTAGCAGACCCTTACTGGCACAGATGACGCAAGGTGCAAACAAGGCTGATCAGTGTCCACAGGCCAGACTATTGAAGAAGACTAATGCTGTACGAAGCCACTGCCTACTTCAAAGAGCCTATTCCATTCACGGTCTCATACCGCTCAATGAGTCAGGTGTAATTACTAGAAAGATTGGTATTCGGAAAAGCTCCTGAGGGCGTGAGCAGGGTTTTTGTTACACAAGTCGGACAAGTTTATCAGCCGAATGAACTTCCCCTGGGTTTTAGTCCCGTGACCCTGAGTGCACTTTGGAGGTAAACTTGGAACTTGTAGTCCTGTAACACAGGATTCATTTAGTTGTGTTGCTTGTTTTGACTGAGGAACATTATACACAGCTTACATTGTTTAGGTCCTACCTAGCTTATGGTAGGAAGTGAGAGAGGGAGGGAGAGCAGGGGACTCGCTTCCTCCTATGTAAACATGAGTTTCAGGGATACAATTTGAACACAGAATCTCCTCTTCACTGACAAATTGGTGGAAAAAAAAACAGATTCAACGCCGGTCCTAGGTGTCAAAGTTTATTCAAACTCGGGAGTGAACCAACTAAAATACTGTCCGTTCCAACATCTTTTAATCCCTTCTATGTCTCTCTTTTACTCCCTCCTACCAACCTAAGGCTGTAAAGTTATCACTCTTAAATTGTTGGTAATTTTCACCTAGCATGTTCAATACTGGACTGAAACAGTGCAGTTATTCACGTGGTCTCTCCTTACATATTCATGTGCGGTGGGCCTACTTGATGCCTCAGTGCCCTAATGTTAGTGATGACATGACGAAAACCACCATCCTGTGTGTGTCGGTGTGTCAGTGTGTGCGTGTATGCATGCATGCATGTGTATCCATGTGTGTGTGTGTCAGGGGTAGAGTAGGAGAACAAGGTTCCAGGAAGGAAGTGGCCAGCTAAATGGATATGATTACATCTCCCAGTAAACACAGGGAAATGGATCCCAACATTGACCTTCACCAGACCAGTGCCTTCCCAGCGCAGAGCTTCCCCAGACAGAGTCAAGCCCATAGTCTATTGACCCAGAGTACTGGCTGATAATCAAAACCAAAGCTAGGCTCAAGTGCTAATCTACTACTACTCTGATGGCTCAGCATGATGCGCCTGAAGGCAGACATTTAATTGTCTTTTGTATTTTATGTTCACCGTTTCCCATAAAAATAAATATGTTCAAATTAAATGGTATTCTAGACATGAATAGATGCCTTTGCATTAAAATATGTTCAAAGCACAACAACATCTATGACAACCTTAACCATTGTGTTTCCTGGGACCATAACGGAAATAAGTGGCAAAAGCGATGAATGGCTTTATCTGAGGGGCGCTGTGGATTACCTACTGAGGCAGATAATGCATGAGCATGCAGTGTTCAAATAGGGTCCTGTGTAATGCCTCAACAATGACCCGAATGTACTTTAGAGCAAGGAGATGTTACTGAGCATGCACTCACTCTGCAGGACTCTGCGAAATTCATCACTCTCCCTCGGTAACTAACGTCTTTTGGATCAGCCATCGATTACAACATTTTCCTCCGGCTGAGAAATACTCGTACCCATACACCCACTTGGGTACTGGTAACTGACTGAGACAAGGAGACAATGCAGAAGAAAATAAAAGGGAAAAAAAGCAAATGCACCCTTGTTGAGTTGACCGTGTGATGTGTGAATTAACTATGGCATGTGCTTCTGTAAGGTTGTGTGAGGGGAGGGGGTCACTGTGTAAGGAGCACGTTGATTATAGCTGTGCATTTTTCATTCGTTTTTAGTTGCATTTTAGGTTCAACTTTTTTTGTTGTTAAGTTTGAAAGCGGGTTAGTCTGGTTTCACTTCTTGAACATTTTAAGTTTTGGTTTGGTTCATGATGTTCGTTTTCAATTTTTTTTTATTGTTTCGAAAGGACACAGACACAGACACAGACACAGACACAGACACAGACACAGACACACACACACACACACACACACACACACACACACACACACACACACACACACACACACACACACACACACCCACCACATTCCTGCCCCAACCTAGTCTGTTGGAAATGCTCACTCAGCCAGTTAACCATGGAGGTGAGAGGTCCAGGGTGTTTCAATGTCTTTGTGTGTGTGTGTGTGTGTGTGTGTGTGTGGCTGCGTGCATGTCTGCTGGTCATTGTCCTGGCCCTGGGGGGGATAGTCTCCAAGATTATTTGAAGGCGTTGATTCTAGTGATCCACACAGTGCTCTTTCTAAAGGGGATACGTGTGAGTCAACGAGGATGTGTTTTGAGTTTCAGTAAATACGGGAAAGTTACCGCCCGGAAAGGTATTTGGAACACTGTGCTTGAAAGTGGACCCCCCCTGCCAGGGGATTCGGGAATGCTGAGGTCTGACTCCCGACCGGCCAGGGAAACACAAACACACACAAATTATGAATAAAAAATATGAATGCCAACACTTGGAGAATGCAACGGTGGGTTGGGGTGGGGGAGGGGGAAATGTGACAAAGCACAGCGCTGTCACTGTGATTGGGTTATGTTGCCCTGTGCGTGAGTGGCCCCGTGCCAGGATGTGGGAGGGAGGGATAAAGGAAGGAAGGAAGGAGGTAGGGAAGATAGGAGAGGGAGAGAGAGATTGAGACAGACCGGCGTAATCGCTCCGGAGAAAGGAAAAAATCTCTCACTCTCTCTCTCTCTGAGACACTCGGGTCCGTCTCTTCAAGCTCCAGCACGTCTCTCGATGCACGCCATCTTTTTTTATTTTTTTATACACTAGGCCTCTCTCTTTTACTCTCACCCCTGCCCCTAGACAGGGCCACCACAGTGGGGTGCTGTCGGAGTTAGTGGAGGTAGATATTAGTGTTGTGCATGAATAACGTGCATTTGTACCTAAGGGGCGTTCTCATTGGCACTCTGAAAACCATGTTATGAGATGTGGGAAAATCCAAAGTCCAGAAAAGCAATCAGTGGCTTGACTCAAGCAGACACCGTTACTCCCCTCCCCACCCAGCCCTCCATCCTCAAACATGACGTTGAGTCCTTTTATGTCCACCAAATGGAATCGAGAGGGAGAGAGAATTGTGTTCAGACTTAATGAATATAGCATTCTGAGAGAAAGAGAGAGAGACTTTATGTTGTTTACCTTGAATAAAGAAGTTATTACAACTGCCACCCAGACTGCCAATAAGAAACTATCAAAAAATGTCGTAATAAAAATCCTGTTTTGTTTAGTTTTTCATTTGATGGTTCAAGCTGATGGAGATGATTTTGAGGTTGGAAAAACAAGGGATTTGAATAGGACCATGTTTTTATGATTAGTGATGCTGCCTGAGCTGTGCAAGGAAACATTGAGAAAACATTTTTCCCCAGAACTCACCACTGGGTTTAGCCCTTTAAGAACTGCTATCAAAAATGTGACACGTTGGCTACCTCTTGGCTGCCGATACCTGACCGTTTCCATACAACACCTGAGTGTTGCAGGGCCCTGAGGCCTCTGATCTGAAGTGGGCGTGGCGGGGCTCGAGTCTCGACCCGGGCTGAACTGCATGCTGGTGTGATTTGTGAGCCTGGATGAGAGTCTCGGGCGCTATCCACTCTCTCTCTATCTTCGCCATGTTGACAGTAGAGCGATCCAAATCTCTGCAGGGCTCCCTCTCTCTCTCTCGCTCTCTCTCTCTCTCCCTCGCTTCTCGCTCGCTTCTCTCTCTCTCTCTCTCTCTCTCTCTCTCTCTCTCTCTCTCTCTCTCTCGTTCTCGTTCTCGTTCTCGTTCTATAGCTCTCTCGTTCTCTATCTGTTTGATTCTCTGTATCTGCTGTAATTCCCTCGATCATTCCTTCTGTTTGGCATACTTTTGGTGGTTTTTGTGCGTGCATGTGCGTGTGTGCCTCTCCCTAATAAACTTCCTGCACATAACTCAGCCCTGAACAGGCTCTGTAGTGTAGCTTACTGTAGATGTTGATCCATGGGCAGCACCGTTTGTTCTGCAAACTGCAGACAAGGTAGTGCTTTCTAAATTAATACAGAACCCAATGCACATGCATGAGCATCCTGTGTGTGTGTGTGTGTGTGTGTGTGTGTGTGTGTGTGTGTGTGTGTGTGTGTGTGTGTGTGTGTGTGTGTGTGTGTGTGTGTGTGTGTGTGTGTGTGTGTGTGTGTGTGTGTGTGTGTGTGTGTGTGCGCGCGCGCGCGTGCTGATGCATGTTTTGATTTATTTTAAAGGTCCAAAACCGGTATGGGGTCCCAGCCTAGCAACAGTGGTTCCAAAGCATAGCAACCGTGCAGCTAGGTGCGTCCAGCAAAGATGCATTAATTGGGCCTACTGGCTTTGTGCCTCAGGAAGCTTCAAGCAAATTTATATAAACTGGACTGTGAGCTTTTGTGCGTGTCTGTGTGTACTTGTGCATCAAAGATGACACAATTACAATTTTCAAATGAATAATTGGATTAAAGGATAAGCAAAAAAGATGGAGCATGAAACTGGGCCTGCAAGACATGTGAACAATCGGCATTGAGAGGCGTGCACACCAGAGAATCTCAAAGAGCAACAGAAGAGGAAGTGGAATAACCGAGGGAGAGCGAGAGAGAGCGGGAGAGAGCGAGAGAGAGCGAGCGAGAGACCCGATCAATGTCTCATAGGCTCCCCAGCACCACCTCTCTACGCTCTGACTGATCTGTATCTGCAGGCGGCCACGCTGCCCGTGATGGGGAGGACAGAGGGAGGGGTGGTGGGGGGGATGCTTCTTCTTCTAACTGACTCGGTGCATTCCAACGGCCCCTGGACCGCTTAGGTGGCATGGTGGCATTATATGATTCTTTTCCTACGACGTTAGGTGAGGGGAACACGGACATACTCATAGAACCCGGGGTCACTTCTCTCTCACTTTGCCTCAATTGCAAGATCTTGAGTGGTAACCACACTCTCTGTGTAGGAACCCGTTTACCTTATATATTTGAAATTATTATAGCAGACCGGTTAACTTCATCTCCCGATCGTTTGTAAACTGGATGAAAAGGAAGTGGCTGATGTGTCGTTTGGACACATTCAGAGCCGGACACTTTCAGAGCCGTCCAGCCTTCAAATCCATCAGATTTCCATCATTAAGCGGCACACTGTAGTCGAACAGTTGCCCAAACTGTTCGTCTTTGGAAGAGTGAGCGCAAGGGATCCGTTGTAAAGTTTAAAATAACCATTTGGCTATAGTCACTGCCTTCTGTTGCTTCTCGAAAGCAGATAAAAAAAAAATATATATATATATATATGCCTTTCTATCCCTGCCGCTGCAGTCGCGGACCAGAGTAAAGAGAGGTAGCTAGAGGGGGTGAGAGAGAAAGAGAAAGGAGGGGGAGATAAAGAGGCAGAGAACAGGACGAGAAAGCAGTACGAGACACAGATGGAGAGAGAGAGCGAGAGAGAGTCCGTTTCCTCCCGCTGTTCATCAAGAGAATCGCTCATCCCCGCTCTCTTATTTCCTCGTGTGTGTTTCGCTGTCAAGCGGAAAGTGTGTGAGTGCTCTCCAGCCGAGAACAGTGGCTCGAAAACACACACTCTCTAAGACACACACCCTCACACACACACGCTCACACACATACTCTCTCACTCTCACTTCTGCTGAGCTGCGCTGTCGGTGGACGTGTGTTACGGCGTTCTCTTGAGCGTGAGCCAACGAACAGAGGCGATCTTTGCCTGGAGTCGCGTCCCCGTTCCCAGCTGGTCAAGTGTTCATCACGGAGGTAGAGTGGTGGGGGCCGCGGGGGGGGGGGGGGGGGCTGTCGTCTGCGTTTTTTGTTTTTTTCCGCCAAGTCCCGTTCTCTCGCTGTCTCGCCACGGCAACCGTGAACAGGCGAGAGAGAGAGAGAGAGAGAGAGAGAGTGAGAGAGATATATAGAGAGAGAGAGAGAGAGAGAGAGAGAGAGAGGACATGGGGGACCTCTGAACATCTGGGAGTGCGGTGCTCAGGAGGGTTGGGGGGGGGGGGGGGGGGGGTCGGAACAGAGAGACGGAGAGAGAGGGAGGGAGAGTGTGTGAGCACTCGTCTGCCTTCTGAAGTCCTCCTGCTGCCGCTTGCAGAGTGGTGAGAGGGGAGGGGGAGCTAGAGTGATTGGCCGAGAGCAGCAGGGAAGCGGCAAAGACGCGGGAAGCGGGATGGGCTGCCGTGGCAACTGAGGTCATCCGAGCGCACGCCGGTAAACGTGGTGTTTGGCCGCAGCCACCGCCACCCACCACCACCGCCACCAGCGGCACCCCCACCAGGACTTCACCGAGGCCGCTGCAGGCGCCGTGGGGAGGTAGAGGGGAGACCTCTACTGACTCAGGCACCCCCCCTCCCCCATCCCGATCCGTGCCGTATGACACCTGTTACACAGGAGCAGCCCGGAGGCGCGGCGGTCCAGGGATCGGAGGATGAGTGCGTTGGCGGAAGAGGGGGAGGCGGGGGAGGGCTGAGGAGGACGAGGAGGAAGAGGAGGAGGACGACGACGAGGAATTGAGCCGCTGGGCAGTGTGAAAGAACAAAAAAGTGGGAGCCTTTATTTTTTTTCTTGCTTTCAACTGGCGGGAGGCAGATTGTCACTCCCCCCCCCACCACCCGCCGGCCCCCCAGGGAGCATGCAGGTGTTTCAGATCGTCAAGGAGCTGGTGTCTCCGTCCAGACGCCGGGCGGCTGCCAGATTCGGAGGTGTGTGTTTGTGTGTACACAGTCACAAAACGGCTGTCATGCTACTATGATGGATCGGACACGCTTGGATGAACGTAGAGTGTGTGTGAGTGCGCATCCGTGTCTCTGTGCACCTTCACCAAGCGGCTTTGATGCTATTTTGCTGTCAGACATGCTTGACCGTAGAGTGAGTGTGTGTGTGTGTGTGTGTGTGTGTGTGTGTGTGTGTGTGTGTGTGTGTGTGTGTGTGTGTGTGTGTGTGTGTGTGTGTGTGTGTGTGTGTGTGTGTGTGTGTGTGTGTGCGTGTTGCCCTCACTCTAGGGGCATGTCTTATGTGTGTGCGTGTGGGTGGCCCTTGTCACTGAGTTTTGCACCATGTGGAGTGACGAGTCGAGAGACCAATTGCAAGTCCCCGGGGGGCGGGCCATTGGGCGTTCACCCTTTGAACCCTGACGCTGTCCTTGCTCCTGATTGGGTCACACCCAGCCTGTCCACCATTTTCTCCTGAGGTGTTTTTATATTTGTTCAGCTTTTTTACCGTGGCGTATTTTAATCGCAAGTGTTTCCAAGTCTCCGCAGCCCCAGAGGAAGTCGAACCACAGATTGTCAACTTTACACTCCGTTGCTCTTGAAATAGAACAGCCAGCTCACACATGTCATGCACACACACACACACACACACACACACACACACACACACACACACACAGACAAGACGTTAACGAGGTGAAACAAGGGGTGAGTTGTTGCTTTAATGATGTTCAACACCCCAACACCTATAATAATAAATAATTAATTCATAATTAATTATGTCAATGATCATTAATCCAAAGTCGGGGGGGGGGGGGGGGAGGATTCTGCTAAATATATTTAAAGTGGATTTTAATGTGTCCTTCTGACATGTCCGTCCGTCTTTTCCCCCACACGGACGGCTCTTATAGTTTCCCATTAAGGTCTGTCGAGGGGGCCGGGCTAGCCTTTGTGGAAACAAATTTTCTTTATGCGAAACGTGGCACTACTACTGCTGCTCAAGGACTTGCTCTTGGCTTGTTATAATTAGTTTGGGTTTTCTTTGTGACAATCAGTTTCACAAGCCCTTCCTCCCAGCGCTAATGCTAGCTAGCGTGAACAAAGCCTAACACTGAGGCCTCTGTGCAGCACTAGCTAGCGTTAACACTCGCTAGTCTTGGCACTAGCTGATGTTAGCGCGATGGCTCTCTCCCGACACTTTTGTTGGCACATGATGATGGCATCAAATTTGACAAGGATGATTTGATCTACCCATTTCATTCAGCCGTACTCGTGGCAATAAAACTCCAAACCAGCCCCTGCTTATCAATCTGTTCTTTCGACCTATTTAACCGAATTACAACAGTTTATCCATCAGTTGGTCTCTTGGGGTTCTACCATAACCGGATCTGTAATGGATTTCTTTATGTGTGCGTTCATATCCTCTTACTGTTATTTGTGTTGTTTGTAAACACATCGATTCTCTCTCTCTCTCTGTGTCTATCTCTCTCTCGGTCACTCATTTTACCTCTGTCGCTCTCTGTGTCTGTTTTTCTCTCTCTCTCTCTCTCTCTCTCTCTCTCTCTCTCTCTCTCTCTCTCTCTCTCTCTCTCTCTCTCTCTCTCTCTCTCTCTCTCTCTCTCTCTCTCTCTCTCTCTCTCTCTCTCTCTCTCTCTCTCTCTCTCTCTGTGTGTCTATGTCTCTGTCTCTCAGTGTATCTCTCAGTGTATCTCTGTATGTCTCTCTCTCTCCCTCTGACTCTCTGACTCTCTCTCTCTCTCTCTCTCTGACTTTCTCTTTCTGACTTCTCTCTAACTCTCAAATTGTACTCTCTGGTTCTCTCTGTCTCTGTCTCTGTCTCTCAGTGTATCTCTCTATGTCTATGTCTCTGTCTCTCTCTCTCCCTCTGACTCTCTGACTCTCTGGTTCTCTCTCTGACTCTCTCTCTCTCTCTCTCTGACTTTCTCTTTCTGACTTCTCTCTGACTCTCAAATTGTACCTCTCTCTCTCTCTCTCTCAATTAGACTTTTGACGACACACAAGCGTAATCACTGACAATGGCGAGGGCTACTCAAACTGAGTGAGGAGAGTTTGAAATCCTGTATCGATCATCACCACCCCCGCCTCATCTCTTTCTCCTCCTCCTCCACATCCTTAAGACAAGATTGGGTTGATTGTGTGCTGATTGTGACTGCGTGTGTGTGTGCTGTTTGTGACTGTGTGCGTGTGTGTGTGTGTGTGTGTGTCTACTTGCATTTGTGTGTGCGCTTTGCTTTCAGTGGCACTCTTTGTTTTGTGTTTTTAGTGATTTTTCTCTCATCCCCTGACATTTGCTCGCTGCGCAATCTAATGAAAGAATAATCTAATGAAAGAATAAGCTCCGTCTTAACTCGATGGAGAAGGGGGATGAAGGGTCCTCTGGTCGCAGGCCTCCATGCTGCTCCCGCGCACGCTGGGCAGCTCTGACTCACAGGGGCGCAAGTGTCAGCTCTTGTGTGTGCGTTTGTGTCAGTGTGCCTTTGTGTGTGTGTGTGTGCCATTGTTTGTGCGTGTGTTTGAGCCTGACTGATACAGGATTTTTCGGAACATTGCCAATGCGCTCACTTGATAGTAACGACACCTCTGATGGGGATAAATGGTCTCTGTTAATAATTTTTCTGTAGTAGAGACAGAGAGTTTGTTATCCGAGATCAAAGAGCTTGCTATAAAAACTGTGCTGGCGGCATGCTTTTATTTATTTTTACAGTTGAATAAGGGTATTCTTAGTTACAATGTTTTATGTATTTCAGTCAATTAAACGTGCTTTGCTTGCGTAGGCAAGTGTGTAGGGACTTGATTGTGTACGGGCGTGTACGTGCGTGTGTAGGCGTGTGCGTGTGTAGGTGCGTGCGTGTGTAGGCATGTGCGTGTGTAGGTGCGTGCGTACGTGCATAGGCACGTGTATGTGTGTGTAACTGCTGTGTAGGCGTGTGCGTGCATGGCTAACTGCGTGGGTGCATGGTTGGATGATGAAAGATGTACTGTACTGACAATCCCATCCATCTCCGTCCAGGGGTTTAGCCTGGTAGCATGGACGCCACAGATGCAATGCTCAGGCGTGGGCCGTCTGTACAACATCACACACCGTCCCCGCTTCTGAAGTTAGTAGTTGACAGGTTATCGAGGTTGTCCTGGCGTTGGTTTGCGGCCAGCCGCCGTTATTTGATCAACAACCGTTTATTGACCGGTATTACTAACTATACTACTCTATATTACTAGACTTTATTACTCATACAGTCGGTGAGCAGTCCCTTTTCAAAAGCAACTCGCAGACCAATGTCCAAGCTCTGGACATTGGGGGATTGAACCCACAAGCTTTTTGGGCTGGTGATGAAAACGTGTTTCTTGCAAGACATTACATGGAGGCAGAGCGTTTGGTTTAATGGAGTATGATCCATGGGAGGACACACGGTCAGCATTTGAAAAAACTGTTCATAACTTTTATAGGGAAAGATCACATTGTAGGCACAAACCTCCAAGGATATAAAGAAACTACCTTCTGTGACGGCTGGGACACTGAAACACTGACGTGACAGTCCTGCCCACCTCTAGGATTACTATTATACCATTAGAAGAAGTGGACGCTTCGCTCCATTGAGTCCCACAAGGTCCAGTGGTCTCTTGTGGTCGGGGGAAGAGAGAGAGAGAGAGAGAAGGAGCAAGAGAGAGAGAGAGAGAGAGAGAGAGAGAGAGAGAGAGAGAGAGAGAGCCAACCAAATCGCTCTTCTTTACTTTCTTTTCTCTTGTCTCATATCACCTATTCTTTCCTCTCTCCTCTCGCCCCTCTACTCTCCTCGCCCCTTCTCCTCACACTCCTCGCTTAGTATTCAATCGGTCACTACGTTTCTCCTTTCCAATTCTTCGTGTGTCTGTCATCTTGTCACTTTTTCTCCCTTTCTTTTCATTTTATCCTGCTCTTCAATTTTCTTCTGTTCACTTCTCAGCAGCTTAATGTCTGTGCTCTGCATTATTAAAATGGTTCTCTGTCTTGGTCTCTCTGTCTCTCTCTCCTTCTCTCTCCTTCTCTCTCCTGGCAGTGGAAGGCCATGCTCACTCAATTATTCAAATGATGTGTGCCAGCCAAGTGCTTAGGACAACTTCTCTTTTATTTTATGACTGCTTAGTTTGGTTTTCGTAGTGTGTGCGTTGAGCATTAGATTGAAGACTGTTTCTGATTTATTCAGTCCCTTATTTATTATGTTTTTGGTTTTTTTATTGTATGTTTGCACTACCCATTATCTATGAGGCCCACATTACCTAGCGTGTGTACATGGGTGATACACTTCTGAATGTGCTGTGACTGCGCTTGTCTTGCAGAAGCTTTGTTTCTAGTTTAGTATTATTGCCAAAAGAGTTCAGGGTGAATATTTTAGAAACACAGACAAATAAAATAGGTTATTGGAAAGTATTGACCTGTAATATTGGCGTAAATCCAATAGTATGAAGATAAATAACTTTATTATTTTCTATATTTAATGGGTCTTTGTTTTATTAACAAGCTATCCGAGATGTTTTTTTGATATATTTCCAAATATATTTAACATCGGATCTGATCTTTGTCCCAGGGATCTAACCTAATTTGTACGGACTGTTATCGGACTGATATTTATGTTCAAATAACCGTTTGTAAGTAGGTAGTTTGTTGGGTTTTCTGTTCTGGACCATCCGATCAACTCTCAGAAGATTCATATCAACAGCCTGGTATTTTCAGTTTTTAGTTGTGTTCTTTGGCAGTCTTTTTGTTAGCATTTGAACCATCATGGGACATGTCCTTCACTGACCCAGAGGGAGTATTAAGTTGCAATGTGCTCTCTGTTTTACGGTTGTGCAATGAATTCTTAAAGTGGGAAAAGTTATATTTTTCATATTGTAGCTTAATCTTGTTCATGTAGCCTACATTTTTTGATTGTAAAACGCCAATCAAAAGTATAGTGTTACCCCTTCTCGGAATAGTGACAACGTTATCTGTCAGACTCTGACCACTGTTGCAAGCAAAGACCGCTAGCATACAGTGGGGTTGCCCAGTTCAGAGTATATTTTATCACCCTCTGTGAGTCAAATAGGTGTGTGTGGGTGGGACTGTCTGAGTGATTGAGTTTGTGTGTGTGTGTTTTTTCACAAACCGGTCTCAACACGTAACGTGCAATGGTTGACCAATAACGGACATTACGCACTGTACACACACGGTGGGCGTGTCAAAACTCTTGAGAATGCAAAATCACGTCACCAGTCATAAACAGTGATCAAATATAATTTAAATATATGTCCTTGTTCAGCCATTAAGGATCAGTTGATGAGCGTTCCTCCCTTGCATCACCTGTGTTTTAGCTCTGGTCTCTCAGGATAGCAAATCCAGTCGCCTACTGTTCTTTTAAATGAAGACCACATAGGTACAATGCTGGTTGAGGTAGCCACATAGGTATTAATGATCTCCAGGGAGAACTCGTGCTAATGAAAGGCTGCAGTATATCCGTATCTGGGCCACAGCCTTACTAGTTTGATAATTACTGTCTTTCTCCCTGTTCCTGTCTCAAGTCTGGCTCTCTCTCTCTCTCCTTCTCTCTCTGTCACTCTCTCTCTCTCTCTCTCTGTCACTCTCTAGTTCTCTCTCTCTCTCTCTCTCTCTCTCTCTCTCTCTCTCTCTCTCTCTCTCTCTCTCTCTCTCTCTCTCTCTCTCTCTCTCTCTCTCTCTCTCTCTCTCTCTCTCTCTCTCTCTCTCTCTCTCTCTCTCTCTCTCTCTCTCACTCTGTGTTCTGTGTCTGTGAAAACAGTTGGAGTGAACTTAAATTGTATTCATGAAGTTGAATTGATCCTCAAACCAGAGTACTGCAGTGAAACGGCTGTGTCCCCGGTGGCCCCCGGACCACATGTTATCCCATGTGGGTTATAATCTGGAGCCCATTAAAATATGATAATATACATGATTCATTAGTTGTTGCAAGCAAAGTTGCTTTTTCGACAAAGGTTAATTTTTACATAAAATTCCCCAGGGCTGCATTTAAGAATATCTTAAAGGCAACTTAAACTAAATCGCACCAAAAATATATTTCACAGTCTCTATGTCACTTTCTAGGGGATATTTGGTTTATTTATTCTCAAAACATAACATAAAAGATGATAATAATCAGAAGAAATGGTAATCAGCAACAGCACAACTTTGACCACTGGTCGTCATAACAATGGAACACACACACACACACACACACACACACACACACACACACACACACACACACACACACACACACACACACACACACACACATACACACACACACACACACACACACACACACACACCAACCCTCGTACACACAAACACTTTCCTTCTGTCTCTCTCTCTCTCTGTCCCCCTAGCACACGTCAGATAGGCTATATCGATGCAACTCGTCATGCAAGGCCACGTCCGTCTCATAATGGTGCTTTAATGGGTGCTGTTTATCATGAAGATGTCATCGTCTGCCCCCTCCCCCTCACCCCACCCCCTCCATGCATTTAATTCCCCTCACATGCAGTCTCCCCCCACCTCTATCCTTTGCCTCTCCCTGGTTAACTCTTCTCTCTACATCTGTGACTCCCTCTCTCTCTGTCTCTCACTCACTCTCACTCTCACTCTCACTCTGTTCTTTCTGATGTCTTCAATGGGGCCTGTTGTTGTTTTGTTTGTGTTTGGGTGTGGAATGTTGTGTGTGGGACAGCCTGGCTCCTGAAGTCAACGTGGTGTAGTCTCTCTCTCTCCCTTCCTCTCAGTCCCTGCCTCTCTCTGCCTCTCTCTGCCTCAATCTGTCTCTCTCTTTTGATATCTGCGTGTAGCTTTATGTCTCTCTCTCTCTGTAGCTTTCTGTATCTCTGTAGTTCTCTGTGTCTATTTATCTCTGTCATACACACATACACACATCTTCTCACCCTCCCCATCTTGTTTTTCTCTCTGCCTCTGTTTTGAATTGGGTTTGACAAACGGAAGCATTGTTACTGCAAAGAGCCCTTGACACTGACACACAACTTATCTCCCTTCTCTTTCTCTCTCTCGCTCTCGCTCAATCTCGCTCTCTCTCTTTGTTTATCTCCCTCTAATACCCTATCTGTCTCTCTCCCTCGCGCTTGTGTGTCATCGAGGGGCACCAGGGAGAGACACCCTCAGTTCCGCTTCAGTAATGCAGCGTTAGACATCGCACTCAGCACGGTTCCGTCCTGAGTTCTGGGTGGGACTGACATCGGGTGGGACTGATGCTTCCCCCATCCCGTCCGTGACGAAGCAGCTTTCCGTGAGCCGCGAAACTCATGCGGACCAAAGTTCTGGGCGACCCGGCGCATCCGCTCGTCAGGCTGAAAAGAGGTAAAGAAAAGGATCTCACGGTGAATAAATAAAGGGAACAATCATGCCGAGGGGTCCTCCGATTCCCAGCGCAATAAACAGCAGAGTATTGCTTTTTGTACGTTTGGCGGCGGAGCCGTTTGTTCGGACTTCAGGGAGGGCCACCTGCCCACTCTGCTTTCTGTTTTTAATATATATGGAGGGCTGGTTGAACTGGGCTGAACTGGGCTGAACTGTGGAGTGTCGTACTTATAATGCACCGACACATATCGGGATGGCCCGTGTGACAGCCATGGCAATGCTAGTTTTGGTGGATTTAGTTGACCACCAGTTGGATTCTAGTTTGTAGGCAGATTGTATTAAAGGAACTCAACTATTGACTATTGTTTGTATTGATTTTTAGTTCCCCGTTTTGAGTTAAACGCGCGCACACCCACACCCACACACACACACACACACACATACACACGTTGACTCTGTATGTGCGTCTTCTATATCAGTTGTTTGTCGCGTTCTCCCCTCTGTGTTTTTAAATGTTTGATGAATGGCCGCCACAGTGAGTCACCCCTCGTGAGTCACATGGCGTTGTCCGGTTGCCCGGTTGGTCGGCCGGTGTGAAGTGCAGCGCTTAAGAGGCTCTCTGGGAGAGCGGATGATTGTTGTGGACGCGGAGTGAATTGCTTCTAATGACACGCTGTGCCCGGCGGAGTCACTCACACACGCAGGGTTAGTCGCGCTGTTTATGTGTTGTTGTTGTTGTTGTTGTTGTTGTTGTTGTTTGAATGGGGAGCGGTGACATCACTCATGGTCTGTGTGTGTGTGAGTCTGAGTGTGAATGTGCGTGTGCTTGAGTGCGTGAGGAGAAAAGTATAGCATTTTTTGCTCGGAGAATTTTGCATTCAGATATTTTCTAAAAAATAGATGCATAAGAACGAGCGTGCGTGTGTGCCTGTTCGCCGAAAGACTACCACTATAACCAGTATTGTTCCTCGGGAGGGGGGACTTGCATCATAGGCTATTGTGTGTTGAAATCTAGTCGTTGTTGAGTTTTCTTTCCCTGAGCGTATTCTGAGCAAGACCACGAGAGAGAGAGAGAGAGAGAGAGAGAGAGAGAGAGAGAGAGAGAGAGAGAGAGAGAGAGAGAGAGAGAGAGAGAGAGAGAGAGAGAGAGAGAGAGAGAGAGAGAGAGAGAGAGAGAGAGAGAGAGAGAGAGAGAGAGAGAGAGAGAGAGAACGAGAACGAACAAGAGTGGTTCAGCTCCCTCACATCCTGAAGCTTCATCACACCATTAACTTCACTGCCAAGCAGACTTGGTGGACCTTTCAACAGCACTGGAAATCAAATCAAAAGACGCCTTATTGAATGTGTGTGTGTGTGTGTGTGTGTGTGTGTGTGTGTGTGTGTGTGTGTGTGTGTGTGTGTGTGTGTGTGTGTGTGTGTGTGTGTGTGTGTGTGTGTGTGTGTGTGTCCTCATCCTCAGCTGGTGGCCGCTCCGTAGGAGAAATAATCTGTGTGTGTGTACGCCATGTGCATGCATTTGTGTGTGTGTGCATGTCCATGCATGCTGTGTTTGTTTGTGTGTGTCTGGTGTTGGCTCACATCGTCCACTCGTTGTAGCTGAGGGGTTATGGCTGAAAACGAGGGAAGTTGACTCTGAATAACTAACTACAGGAAGTGCATTCTTCCCCCCAATCAGTCTGCACTGTTACTATTAACATTGTTAACATTGTTCCTCCCATCATAATAGTAATAATACATTTTATTTGAAGGCGACTTTCTCGACACTCAAGGACACCGTACAAAGGTACACAAAAGTCATTAAAAAGAAACAACAATAAGATAAAGAGAATAAATAAATAATAATACCATAATAATAGTAAGAGACATAGTAATGGCATCAGGTGAAATAAGCAGTTTTAAACAGATGTGTTTTGAGTTGTGATTTGAAATGGGGGAATGAATCGATGTTTCTGAGTTGGGGTGGTCATGACCTCCAGAGACGGGGAGCAGAGCAGCTGAATGCTCTGTGCCCCATGGTGGTTTGACGGGCTGAGGCGACAGACGGGTGTATGGAGGAAAAGGATCTGAGGGAGTAGGAGGAACTTAGATGAGGTTGGACCATCATCGTCATCAACCTTATTATTACCCTTATTATTAAGTTCTGCGCTTAACAGTCGGGGCTAAAGAAAGAGAAAAAAGGGAGGGAGAGGGGGGAACGAGAACGAGGAGAGAACAGAAGAGTCGTAGAAGGGGTGCGAGGGCGATTCAAACTGCGTCAAGATTTATTTATTTTTCGGTTTATTTTTCAGAAACACGGAAAGAAACCGAAAACTGCGACTTATTGCGCTAACCCCCCTTACGGGAGCTAGACAGCACAAAGAGGGGTAGGATTTGCTTAAAAGAGAGAGGATGTGCTTAAAACCGCACATTTACAGCCATCAAGCCCGTGCCACTCAAGGCCATCCCGCCCTCCCGCCTCCCACTGGCAAAGACCCCCCCCCCCCCCCCCCCCATCCCCCCCACCGCCCCGGGGTACTTCCTGCCAGGCAGTGGCCCCCCCCCCAATGAGGCCTGCATTGTCTGTCACCTCCGTCATGGCCGACCAGCTGAACTGGATGAACTAGTCGTATGTTGAGCCTGTCTCGCGTTGATTTCTCTCTTTATTATTATAATTATTTTTATTTATGTCAGCTTTTGGGCAGTCTCTTTGATGGACATCTCCATGTTTCATTGTTGTGGATGATTCGGGATCTCAGATACAAAAATGATTCACCTTTTTGATGTAGTTCTAGGACATTAAAAAGATTGCTTAAAACTGCATGCCTTAAAAAGTTGAGTTAATCTTCTAAACCTGAAAAAGAATGAGCACTTCTGTCACCGTAAACAGTGTTTACAGCGTTTTGTCCGTATTTTCTTAGTTGATTAATCACTAAATAATAACCAAATTATTTCTCCATTATTAGTTAAACATGAGTAGAATCAGTGTAATAGTTTCAGTTCACGAGGTGAA
>NC_044066.1:11213029-11263029 GCF_902167405.1 Gadus morhua | reverse complement strand
TCCGAGATCACTTTCACTCATCCGCTCAGAGCTGCTTCCACCGGCCCTCTGAGTGTGATGTGCTGTGCTGTGCAGAAACAGTGTGTGGATGAAGTGTATCGTTTGGCTGTGCCCTGCCTTAAATATGTGCCGTCTTTTTGTCATAATACACTTTGTTTGTTTTTTCCGCCCAAGGATGGGAGAAGAAAAATAACATTACATTCTAACAGTGGCCACAAGAAATATTTGGGTTGGTTCGCTTCCTGGGATAGCTGAACGATCCCCGCGGAGGCTGAGAAACTGTGTGATTGTCGGAGCCAAAATTGAGGGGAGGGGGGGGTTTGGTCCGTTATTTCCTGTTTGCGCGAGCGCTGATAACTTTGAGGCCCCTCGCCTCTTTCATCCGTGGCCGGCAACCGTTGACCCCCCCCCCCTCGACGGGGCCATTGCTCGCTCAGTTCTCTTGTTGATCCGGAGATTCGGTTCTTACTGGATAACTTGTTTGTTTTCCTGCGCTGAAGTCCGGCAACACACATGAACGCCAGGACTGAACCGGGCCTAGGCCGGGGCGGTTGCATAATGGGACATTTCTCCTTTTATCAGATTTCAAAGGAGTCTATGATGTTTTGCAGAGTAGGATTGTGGGGTTGAAAACGTTAGAGACAATTCAAAGTCAAAGTCTAAATCAAAAAGAGTTCAGACCGTTTTGAAAAGTCTTTGCCCTTGAACGTTGAACCCATTTTCTTCTTATCTTTTATCTCCGCTTCCTCTCTCTTTTCTGCTGTGGATTACTTTTTCCTCTTCTTTATCCTAAATCTTAACTCCTCTCACCTCTCTCCTATTCTATTTTCTCTGCTTCCCTCCCGTGTTATTATATCTTCTATTCTCTCCTTCCCTCTCCATCTCCCCTTCACTCCTCCTTTCTCCTCTCTTCTCTCCTGCTATTTTTCCACTCCTTCGTCCTCTACTATCTAATTTCTCCTCCTCTCTCCTATCTCCTCCACACTGTCCTTTCTCCTTTTGCCTCCTCCCTCTCTTCTCTCCTCTCTCCTTTCTCCTCCTCCCCTTTACTCTCCTTTCTCCTCCCCCATCTCCTTTCCTCTTTTCTTTCCCCTCCTCCCTCTCCTCTCTCCTTTCTCCTCCCTCCTCTCCTGTCTCCTTTACCTTCCTCCCTCTCCTCTCCTCTCTCCTCCTCTCTCTCCTCTCTCCTCCTCCCTCTCCTCTCCTCAGTGCGGAGGAGCTACCATCCTTCGATGCGGTGGAAGACAAGGTGAGTGTTGCCAATCTTCTCCTTTCTCTTCTCCTCCCCTCCGTCTGAAGAGGGGTGTTGATTGGTGCTTTCATCAAGGACCTTCAGCTGATACAAAATGCCAGCTGAGGCACCCAAGAGTACATAATGCAGCTGCTGCAAATGTTACAATATCGCAGCCAGACACGCACACACACACGCACACACACACTCACTCACTCACTCACTCACTAACAAACATGAGATGCAAACACTCACAACATGGTTCAAAGTTTGCTAAAATCAACACTGCACAGTGTTCCTCTTGTTAGAATAGCATTCAATTAAACGATTGAATCACCATTGTTCCCTGCATGCCCTGCTTTTCAACACATTTTGCCACACATTTAAACAGTTACTTTATTTTCTATTCTTTTTTTTTTTCCGCCAACCTTGTTTTCCTTTTTATGTTCACTTTTGTCGGCGGCTATTTTTGGCACAGATGAAGAGACACATTTCTTGACGTGTCACTTCCTGTCCCCCCCCCCCCCCCCCCCCCAGCAAAAGCACCTAGAGCTGGAGCGGACCTCCAAGTGGCTGAAGATGATGAAGAGCTGGGACAAGTACAAGAACAGTGATAAGGTGAACAACCTGCTCCTCCCTCACACACGCATGCCCGCACGCACGTACACACACAAATAGACACATGCGCATGTAGGCACACACGGAAATGCCCGCACAAGCACGCATGCACACATACTTACTCTCTGAGAAACACACACGCACTCTCAGTCACACACTCACTGACTCACTCTCTTACTCTCTCACTCATTCACCCACTCACTCACTTAATCACTCACTCAAAGAATCACACCTGCACCAACACAAACATCCACAATGATGCGTCCAGATGCCTTTTACGTAAACACATAAGTGTATTTAAATATTGTTTCACACCATTAAACATAATAACACGCGCATGCACTCTCTGACTATCACACACACACACACACACACACACACACACACACACACACACACACACACACACACACACACACACACACACACACACACAGGGAGGGAGGAGGGATTGGTCTAACAGATGCTCATCAGTGAGTGTCAGAGTGTCATTGTGAAGCACTTGCTGTGGAGTCCCAAAGGATGATTGAGCAAACAACACACACTCACAATACCACAGCTCCCACTCAACCCACCCTCGCCTTCTTCAAACCCACCACACACATATGCAAGCACGAACACACACAGACACGCATGCATACAAACAAGCACACACACACACACACATACAAACAAGCACACACACATACAGGCTATTGATCGTCTGTTGACACATCATGTTCCAACAGAGCTGTTGGTAATTGAGGGAGGAAATTGAAAAGAGAAAACATACACACACACACACACACACACACACACACACACACACACACACACACACACACACACACACACACACACACACACACACACACACACACACACACACACACACACACACACACACACACGCAGTGACCCATCTTGCATGGTGCTAGCTACATGTTTTTTTCCCGCTTTATTAACTCAGCAGTGTGTCCTTGACATGCTGTATTAAAGAGGGCTCGTTCTCTCTCACCTCCCAGGCTCTGTCTCTCACCTCCCTGTCTCACTCTCTCACTCCCTCACTCACTCTCTCTCTTGACACACACAAACTCTATAATGATGTGTGTGAGTGTTCAGATGGAAGGCAGCTCACCTACACAACCATCGATCAGAATGTAGTTTTAGATTTCCATTCACCTTAAGGAAATCACCAGATTTGTTCTGCAGAATTCAGCTGTGCCAGATAGTTGGACATTAAGTGAAGCTTGACCTCTTCGGATCAAGGTTCATGACTGAGGGGCATGTCTGGGAATGGCTTTGTGTGTTTGTGTGTGTGTGTGTCTCTCTCTTTGTGCTTGTGTTTATATATGTGTGTATGTGTGTGTCTTTTTGTGTTTATTTGTTAGTGTGGGTGTATGTTTGTATGCCTTTTTTTCTGTTCATGTAAATGTGTGTGTGCCTGTGTGTGTTTGTTTGTGTGTCTTTTTGTGTGTGTGTGCGTGTGTTTGTATGTTTCATTTTGTGTGTGTGTGTGTGTGTGTGTCTGTCTTTTTAGTTTGTACGCGTGTGGGTCTTTTTGTGCGTGTGGGTGTGTGTGCGTGTGTCTTTATGTGTGTGTGTGTGTGTGTGTATGTGTGTGCGTGCTCCCTGACCACTGTCCGTCTCCTCCAGTTGTCTCGGAGGATCTACAAGGGGATCCCTCTGCAGCTCCGGGGGGAGGTGTGGGCCCTGCTGCTCGACATCCCCAAGATCAAGGAGGAAAAGAAGGACTTCTACGAGGTAACCACACACACACACACACACACACACACACACACACACACACACACACACACACACACACACACACACACACACACACACACACACACACACACACCATCCATAGTACCCTTCCAAAATACAGAAATAGTGGATTTTCGCTCACAAAGGAAAATGAAACATCCCCCTGCTGGGACCCGAGCCAACCGCCAGCCCCCCCCCCGTTTGCCCTTGTATGAAAACAACTACTGCTCCTGAGTCCTCGACTGCAGTGTTCACCAGCTTTTTTTTATTGAATTTTCGCTTGGATGACGGTACAATGTTACATATACGGAGACATGCGTTATTACGGTACAAGCAAGTCTTTGCCCAAAATAAAAAATTATCAAATTAATCATAAAAAATAAATAAAAATACTTGTATCTGTAAACACAAGAGTAAACAAAATCGCCTATAGGGGCACATTCAAATTGGAGTGACTAGAAGGGTTATCCATGCAACAATCAAAAGAAAAGCATCAGTACATTCCATCAACCGTGTTCACCTTACAGGTTTATCGGTCAGTGTGATATAAGTCCAGAAACTATCCCATGCTGGTGCTTTGTCCTTTATTATAGTATTCAGCTTATTAAGCATGTTTCATATGAGGCTGTTTTTATCATGGCGTTAGCCCATTCTTTAAACCCTGGAGTTGTAGGTGTTTTCAAGTGTTTAAGAATTGTCCTTCCAGCCACTGTAATGCCAACCATGATGACAGAAAACTCTTTACTTGACATGTTACGTAGTTGACTTCTGTCACCTAGCAGGCATTTTTCTCCCGGCCCATTTGCCAAGGTACTCCAAAACAAATCTCCAAAAGGGCTGAGTAGATGGGCATTGCCAAATACAGTGTGATAAAGTACCAGCGTCTTTCTGACATTTCCAACATACATTTTTATTCATTGCTCCCATTCTATATAGTCTTAGTGGTGTAAAGTAGTACCTGTGTATTATTTTATATTGGGTGAATTTCCCTTTGGCTTCCCTTATGTACTTTCCATTGTCAAATATGATTTTCAACCATGTACTGTCCTCCATTATAGTTCACAATAATGTACAATAATGGTACAAAATAATATAGATCATTGAAAATAAATATATTATTAAGAATTGCTCGGTAAATATTGTTTTATGGCTTGTTATTATTAAAGAGTGTCACCTTGTGCATTTGATCTTTCGTTCTTTTCCATTGCGGTTTTGTGTTCCTTTGTGTTAGCTAAATCAACCCACTGGGAGAATAAGCAGCGTTGCTGACTTTATCTTTCCACTGGTTCCCCCCTACCTTCTATTTGTTGTAATCGTGCATAAGGGCGGCGCTGGCAGTCTTTGCTCAGCCACTGCACTGCTGCATGTGTATGCATCTATATTATACCGTTTGCATACGAGGTGGTCCGTGTGATCCACGCCTGGTCAAAGGTGAGGGACCACCGATCTACCGGATGCTTAATCCAAAGGGACTCGCAGTGGGCCCAGATACAGGTCATTGACGAGCAGGTGGTCCTCTTTATAGAGGTCGACCTTGGGTTTCATCTGGGGTCAAACCAGCACCTTCCAGATGAGAGTCAACACCCCGCCTCTACGATTTCCCCCCAGAATGACGTGGTTTCACTGGGGCCGCTCTACCTGCGATATTAATGCAACTTACTGAGCAGTCATTCGGTTCAAAGAGATTTCATAAAGCATTTTTGAGTCGTGAGTCATTGTTGTGGGATATAGAAGAGGCCAGTGTGTGTGGGAGGGGGGTGGGTGTGTGGGTGTGTGGAGCAAGAATAATATCAGGATATTGCGATTGGATTTTGGATGACATATACTTCCAGATTAGTTCTCATTACTATATAGCATTTTCGGTTGTTGTTTTTTGATGAGTAGTGAATAGTTTTAGTTCGTAATTGACATTCATTACATTCAACATTCATAGTCTCCTTGCCAATATCGCTGTCTTATTTCAAACTTGGATCACAGCAGATGTAATACAAAGGGATCATACCTTCATCAATATTTAGGCATTTGTTCCAAAATAAAAGTTATGTATTTAACTTTTGTTGTGCAGTCTTTAAATTGAATGCAGGTCTTTTCCTTCTCGTGAGGGCCCACCCCATTGCTATGCTAAGCTAACGCGTTCAATTTGTTTCTCCTGCAGAAGCTAAAGATCAGAGCTCGAGGACTGTCGCCCGACATCCGTCAGATCGACCTGGACGTGAACCGCACCTACCGGGACCACATCATGTTCATGCACCGCTACGACGTGAAGTAGGAACACACACACACACACACACACACACACACACACACACACACACACACACACACACACACACACACACACACACACACGTACTCTACATCCACCTATTGAAAGCCCTGCTATGATTCATCCGCTTGCATGATGTTACCGACCTGAATCGTGCTTCTTATGACTTCATTAATTACATGGTGTCCTTCAAACACTCTCTTGTTATGACTTTCGCCCTTTTTATCTCTCTCTTTCTCTTTCTTAACACACACACGCACGCACGCACGCACGCACGCACGCACACACACACAATGACTATAGAAGTGGGTGTGGTTCCTGTACATTGTATGGTTGTAAGAGAGAGCCAATAAGCAGACCTCGAGTCCAGGAGAGCACACGTACACACACACACATGCACACGCACGTGCACATGCACATGCACACGAACATAAACAGGCACACTAATCTGCAAACGCATACCCAATCACATAAAATTGTCCCAGTGAGTTAATGTTTGTCTGTGTAAATGTTTGGATGCATGTTAATGTTTGTGTTAACGTTTGTACTTGTGTTAACGTTTGGGTGAACGTTTGTGTTTTCAGACAGCAGGCTCTGTTCCATGTCCTTACAGCCTACTCCATTTACAACACGGTGAGTCACGAACTCGCGCCCTGTTTGCCTTTCTTGAATAACCCCGATTCATTCATCTCGGCTTTATTTTGAACCCATTGTTATATTTTTAATTTTGTGTGCATGGTACTTGGACATGCACAACCTGGCTCATAAATGTAAATCTTATCGAATATCATTCTTGCGAAATTTAAAACGGCGTTCGATGTCCTGTAAATAAATACCCACAGGCTAAGGTTTCATTCCTAGCGATGCATGTCCTCTAACGCGCAATTCTATCCACCGCACTCGGTTGGACCTGTACGTTACATTTACCTTCAGTATGTTGTGAGCTCTTTTTTTAAGCCTCAGTTTCAGTGCCAATGTGTCCAAATTGCTGTAGGTTCCAATTGTGATTCTGGTCATTTTGTCGATGAAGTATAATTGCTCACTATTAAAAAGTAGAATTGTACTTTGCTTGTCTTAACTATCAGGCGACTTTTTGAGTTTTTTGAATGGCGCCCTGAAATTAAACGTATTATTATTTTTAACCGTGTTTATCTGAGCTATTCTGCCTACGCACAAATCGAAACAATTTGAGATCTCTCAGTTTGTCTCTGTGTGTCTTTGAGATGTTAATCATCTAACCTTCTTCATTCCCTTTCCCCCCTAACCCAACCTCTTTTCCACCTCCTCCTTCCTGATCCCTCTCTTCCTCATTCTCCCCTTTCTCCTTCCTTCCCACCTTCCTTCCTTCCTCCCTCCCTCCCTCCCTCCCTCCCTGCCAACCTTACTTCCTGTGCTGGCAGGAAGTGGGCTACTGTCAGGGTATGAGTCAGATCACGGCGCTGCTGTTGATCTACATGAACGAGGAGGACGCCTTCTGGGCCCTGGTCAAACTGCTCTCAGGGCCCAAGCACTCCATGCACGGTAACACACATTCATGAAACTCCACTTTCACGGCCCTGAAACACACTACAGGAACACACACAAACACATCCCTGAAACACACTGCAGGAACACAACCCAACACAACCCTGACTCCATTTGAAGTCATATCCACATTGAGTTGTAGCCATCCCCTGGCCTTGCCGTGGTCACTGACATTAAAACACGCTAAAAACTGCTTCCTGACCCGCATCCACTTGGTCCAAGCCCATGTTAGCTTTTTTTTTTGTAAACATGGCGGATCCCTGGCCGGTGTTGGTTTTCGTGTCCACGGAGAGATAGTCGTAGAAAAGGTCTCTGTAGTGCACAGGTAGGGACGTCCGATTGGCTCGTAAAATCCAACCCGGGATTGTCCTGTTCGACTCCACCTCGGATAAGGCCTTTCTGAAGATTTGCTCAAATCCATTTATTTTATAGTCCATTAAAAAGTTCAATTATAAATTAATGTCTTGAACATTGTTGGAACCAATACATGCTCAGTAAGCAGAGTATAATTCATAGTTTAAACATCAGTAGGATAACCTAACATTACCGAGTGTACTACTCTATTGATGTTCTCAGTCAACAAATACGGACGGCTAAATCAAGTACTCATGCCCATCCCCAATGTTAACGTTCCAAGCCTCACAATTCTGGGGAAAAGGAAATCCACTAATCCACTTTGGCTCCCGGTAAACAATTAAAACATGGTCGTAAACAGAGAGACACACATTTCCCAAGGAGGCAAGGCATCTGTGCTTTATGAGGGGGGGAAAAGCAAGTACATAAAAGGCTGTAGTATTACATGAGCCAGAAGGCAGCGATTTCAAATGTCACTTTTGTAACAAGTCTAGACAGGTATTTTCTCCAGGCACACTTGGAGCATAAAGCAACGAAAAAACACTGCCTTTATCCCATCATCATTCTCTCTTCTCTCTCTCTCATCCTCCCTCCCTCCCTCCTCTCTCTTCCATCCTGTCTCTTTCTCCCTCCCCCCCTCCCTCACCCCCCATCCCTCCCTCTTTCCCCCCCGGTGCCTCTTTTTCTCACCCTCCCTTCCTCCTCTCTCCTCCATCCCGTCTCTTTCTCCCTCCCTCCCATCCCCTCTCTCCATCTCCCCTCCGCCCCCATCCCTCCCTCTCTACCGCCCACTGTCCCCTTCCTCCTCTCTCCTCCCTCCCTCCCTCCCATCCCCCCCTCTCTCCCTCCCCTCTCCCCCCTCTCTCCCTCTCCCTCTCTCGCCATCCCTCCCTCTCTATCACCCACTGTCTCCTTTCTCATCCTCCCATTCCTCCTCTCTCCTCCCTCCCTCCCAACCCCCTCTCTCCCTCCCTCCCCTCACCCCCCTCTCTCCCTCCCTCTCTCCCCCCTGCAGGGTTCTTCATACCCGGCTTCCCCAAGCTGATGCGCTTCCAGGAGCACCACGAGCGCATCCTGAAGAAGATGATGCCCAAACTCAAGCAGCATCTGGTGAGAGCCAGACCCCCCTCCCGTCCTCCGTCCTCCCCCCTCCCCCCTTCCCCCTCCATGCTACCGTGCATCGTGCAACCCTGTAATGTATGAGTCATATGAGGTGGAGCCAATCAATCCCCAGCAGTCTGGTATCAAGTCATTAGGCCATGCTGTGTTCCGTATGTTGCATGTACAGTCGTGCGCAGGAAAAAACTCATTGTGTTCTTGGTGTGTGTGTGTGTGTGTGTGTGTGTGTGTGTGTGTGTGTGTGTGTGTGTGTGTGTGTGTGTGTGTGTGTGTGCGTGTGATGCAGGACACCCAAGAGGTGTTCACCAGTCTGTACACGATGAAATGGTTCTTCCAGTGTTTCCTGGACAGAGTGAGTATCCACATCCTCTCTTTCAGGATACACAGTGTAATGCATAGGATAAATACAGTGGTGTGTATATATACAGTGTCATGTTTATAATATACAGTGTCATGTATATTTTGAGTGTTGTGTATATTAAATAATCAAACACAGATCCATCATAACCACTACCAGTGCACTGTGTCAGTGTTGCTTTTATTACCGTTGTTTCTGTTCTCTGTAATGATGTAAAGATCGAAGACGTCTTCATACTATTAAGGAATATCTCACAAAGCATCTCCCTTTCTCTCTCCCTCTCCCGCTCCCTCTCCCTCTCCCCCTCCCTCCTAACAGACACCATTCACTCTCACCCTAAGGATCTGGGACATCTACATCCTGGAGGGCGAGCGTGTGCTGACGGCCATGTCCTACACCGTCCTGAAGCTGCACAAGAGTAAGGCCGCCCGCGCCCCATCAGCCACAATAACACCTGCGCTAGTGGGCCTCCACGGGGGGTTGGCCTGAAGTCCTCGGGTGGTGTTGTTCCAGCCGCTTAGCGATTGCAGACCGCTTTTTTGGATGATTATATCAGATGTTTTCTTCTAATCGTTAATTGGTGATAAAGTAGGGCATCAAACTGTGTCTACTTCACGCTTAATCCTGTGTTGGGGATGTCTCCCTCATCACTACTTTGTCATTCACGACCAAACATGCATTGTATGTTGCTTTAAACTTTGAAGCCATTTTGTAAAGGATTATTGTGTGTGTGTGTGTGTGTGTGTGTGTGTGTGTGTGTGTGTGTGTGTGTGTGTGTGTGTGTGTGTGTGTGTGTGTGTGTGTGTGTGTGTGTGTGGGGGGGGGGGGGGGGGGGTCACCAGAGCACTTGATGAAGCTTGCCATGGAGGAGCTGGTTGAGTTCCTGCAGGTCACTCTGTCCAAGGACTTCTTCCTGGAGGACGACCTGGTCATCGAGAATCTCCAGACCTCCATGACCGAGCTGCGGAGGGCCAAGTTGGAGTTCCCCGCGCCAGGTACCGGCATACCGCCCGCACACCCACCCACACACCCAAACACACAGACAACATGCAGCCATGTAGCACAAGCTGAGATTCAGAATCAGAGGCGGAATGAGAAAGAGTTTGCAACTCGAAAGTTTGCACTGATGTTGCGATAATAATTAATAATCATTTTGGTATTTGTTTAATATTTTTTGATTTGATTGTGTTTAGTTTGGGTATTTGGGGGGACTTTAAGAGGGAGGGCCTGCGGATGAATTTTTTAATAATTAACGAAAGGTATATATCCATTACGCTGTACTGATGATTTCTGAATAAAATATTGTAATAAAAAAAGTATGAAAAAAACAAAACGACTGAAAAGAGATATTAAATAGAGAAAATAAGCAATACAATCTAAAAATCGAATATGACGTATTGCTTTCACTGAATATCTTTTATTTATTTTATTTCTTATTCTTTGTTCCGGCGTCCTTTTTCGTTTTTTTGGTTGTTTTCTTTCTGACAAGACCACTACCACTACCAACACACCATTAGCATAAAGAGGTGGGCTGATTCATTCGAGTCGTCAACATGCTCACATAGGAATTATTCATGAATTTCAATCCGAATTCCGAACATTGCTGACACCTCACATCCCTGTGGCAACCACCCAACGCACCACTCGCCAAACCCTTTGGGAAGGATCAGCTCTTTCTTAACGCATTCGGGCTCTCACACACCGCTAGAGGAATCCAGAAGCCAAACCACATATGCACTGTCTCTCACACACACACACGCGCGCACACATACACACACACATGCAAACAGTGGTGCTCAAACATACCCGACTACACCCTTTTCCTGTTTGCCGTGGATAATTGTAGTTTATAACCTTTGCGTGTGTGACCTGTGCTTTGATTCTGTCTCTCCCTCCTTCTCTCTGTTTCTCTCTCTCTCTCTCTCGTAATGTCGCTTAACCAGCCCTCTCTTCTTCTGATTTTCTAATGAGGTTAGCCTACAAAAGTGTGGCTGTGAGCGGCGGCCATATTCCTTCCTACAACAGTAACCGGTGGGCTTTATTAACTGGTCCCCCCCCCCCCCCCCCCCCCTCCTCCTCTCTCTGTTTCATCTGTCCCTCCCCCCTTCCACTCCCTCCGTCAAGTCAGTCCGTCCGTCCGTCTGTCTGTCCAATATCGCTGCAGGGTTTGGTTGATTTAATTTGGTTTGGTTTTGTATATTTTCCTGAGCGGTGGTCCGTTGTGCGGTTGAGTTGTGCCTGCTTCAGGTTACCTGTGGTTTGTTGTTGTTTTGGTTTTAACTGTTTGTTTTTTTTAACTCACTGATTATGCTTTTGTTTTTTTTCGAGTGAGCCCAGCTGCTTGGCTTCAGTGTTGCAATGGCTGGGTTAATTAATTTTTCTCTCGTTCTCTCTCTCTCTCTTTCTCTCACTCTTTCACTCTCTCACTCTCTCTCTCTCTCTCCTTCCCCCCCCCCCCCCCCCCCCCCCAACAAGAACATCAAGCGCCCTACAAAAGGACTGACAATCTTCTACATCCTTTTCATGGAACTATCCACAATGTGTCCAAAGAAAATTCTGGAGAAGGGCCAGCGAATACACACAAGCTTAACAGTAGTAGTCTATTCCCGACTGCCCACCCCACTGACAAGATAATGAGGTCCTCTTTTTGAGCACTGGAGGCTTTTGTTGCACCACAGACATCTCCAGATCTGTCGGCCTGGCCATCTGTTGCCCTGCCAATGACGGAAAAAACGTTCTTCCTCCCAACTCTCAGAGCTTTAAGACGCTGACGGCAGTAGGACTGCGGTTATAACTCACTGCCAGGAGATGGGGTAGATTTAGATTTGGATTGTAGCGTTTATTGACTCCAGACATCAACCTGCATTCAGACTATCGGATATTGCTATCCACATTCTAGTTTCTCTCTCCCACACACGCACACTGACACACAAACACGCAGACACACACTTGGACACCCTATGGCTTCTCAGCAGGCCATGGCAAATGAGCCATTTATTGCCCTGAGGCAGATTCCTCCTCCTCCTCTTCCTCCTCCTCCTCCTCCTCACCACAGTGGATGGTCACGTAGCTGTATAGACCAAGTGGGTTTCAGGAAGGCATGGAGTCCACCTTATTCGATTTATTTATTACTTTGGAGGTTGTTTTCTATTTTTCCACTGGAACTTTGTTCCTTTTCTCTTGGTGGTAACAGAATGCTGCTGACACGGCGAGAATATAAATCAAATTTAACAGATATGAAAAAAAAAGGGAGGAGGCTTTGCAGCTGAGCGGTTGTAGTCACGGCGATAAGAGAGTGCAAAAGAGAAGGGGAAAAAGGAGGGAAGGGAGGGGGTTGTGTGTGTGTGTGTGTGGGGGGGTCTTTGCTTCCTGTTCCTGGATCCCTCCCACAGAGCTTCCTGTTTCTCTCAGCTGCCGTCTCCCTGGTAACCGTGCTGCACTGTACCAGTTTGTTTAAATTTCTTTGGGTATTCTTTTTCCTTCTTTATTTTGCAGTTCCCAGTGTGTCCCCAGTGTCCCGTCTCCCCCCCCCCCCCCCCCCCGCCCCACACACTCTTCACCATCTCTCCACACTGTGTCCACACTGTACTTTTTCACACCAATTACACCGTGTCTTTGTGGATGTCTTCTGTTGTGCGTCGCCTATGTGTCCTGATTCAAAGTGCGTAACCAGTGTCCGGTGCCGCAAGAGAACCATACATTTGCATACATTTTCTCTTTAGATCCATTTCAGGGAGCCATCCTGCTGATTATCACAGCAGTCTATTAGGAAGGTACGACTAATGGGTTTGAAATGGTGGCCGTGTATCCGGCAGAGGGGGGGGGTCATTAATCAGGAAGTATTTCCGTACGACCTTTTCTAGCCCTCCGGTACCCACCGTCGTGTTCGAGCAGCGTAATGGAACCAAATGAAACTCGTCATTTCCCCGACACATCCCGATGGAATAGGCTTCCTCCCGGCCGACTCACGAGTTAATATTCAGTTGGAAAAAAAAAAACTTTTAAAATGTTACTTACTTTTTGTTGTTCTCTGACCCGTGTAAAGTTGTACCTTCACCTGTGTCGTCATGAGTGTAATTCTCTGTGTTGTTTTTTTATGGGCCTTGTTCACCAAGTAGCCGTCTTGGTCGCGTCTCGGTGCTAAACTAGGTGAATAAGGCCCATTGTTATATTGTTTTCCACCCCTTCTTCTATGGCAGTGGTGTTGTTGCATGAGTCCATGTTCTCCCGTCGTCGTGAAAGTCCTCATCTGGATGTGATTCAACGTTTAAACCCCCCAAAAAAATAGCAGTCTCCGGCTTGACTCCTTGTCCGGCTTGACTAACTATTTTTTTCTCTTTGGTTATTATTCTCTCTCTCTCTCTCTCTCTCTCTCTCTCTCTCTCTCTCTCTCTCTCCCTCTCCCTCTCCCTCTCTCTCTCTCTCTCTCTCTCTCTCTCTCTCTCTCTCTCTCTCTCTCTCTCTCTCGTGTTCTGTAGGTAAAGAGGAGGAGTACCCCAAGAAACCACTTGGGGTGCTACCCCCAGAACCAGGGGCGGTGGTGAACGAAGCCGTGGCGACCCCCATGGCCAACGGCGTGGGGTCGGGTCCCCCGCCGCACCGGGACCCCAGCCCCGTCCCCCCGGAGCGGCAGCCTGAGAGCCGGCCCCCCAGCCGGACCCGCCGGGACTCCATGGACAGGCTGATGCGCCACAACAAGTCCGGGAGGAGGGAGGGCCGCCACCGGGGGTCCGGAGGGGAGACGGACGGCGGCTCCGCCTCCGCCTCCGCCCACAGGCGGTCGGCCGAGACGTCGGTCCCCCCCACCCCCACCAACCCCACTCCGGAGAGGGGGGCTACGCCCGCCCCCCCCACCCCGACCTCCACGCTGCTCCAGATGGTCCAGGCCGGGGGCCGCGGCCACGCCCACGCGGCGGCCAACCACAACTCCAACGCGGCGTCCAGCTCCCGCCAGCCGCCCGTGGGCCCGCGCTGGGTCAAGCCCTCGGAGACCAAGCTGGAGGCGGCCAAGGCGGCGGCGGCCCAGGAGGTCCGCCGCAGCCGGGGCTCCAGCCCCGACGAGGCCTCTGGCGCGGCGGGCCAGCGGAGGCCCCCGTCGCGGGGCCTGGTCCCGGGCGCCGACCGCGGCTCCAACGCCTCGCAGTACGACAACGTCCCCGAGACGGGGGGGCCCTCCGCCCTCGAGGTGCCCGAGCCGGACGGACCCCCGTCGCGGTTGAGGACTCCCCCCGTGGAGAGCCCCTTCCGCACTCCGTCCCCCCGCCAGCCCAGCCCCGTGCGGGCGCCCCCTCCCGGCAGCGGGGCGGGGAGCATGGGCTCGCTAGTGCTGAGCCCCGGGGGGCCCCAGGCCCCCCGTATGACCAGGCACCACATCCCCCCGCCGCTGACCCTCACCAGCCCGCCGGGGGGGGGGTACCACTACCCGGCCGGCCCCCACCACGCCGCCCAGCCTGCGCCCCAGCATCAGCAGCAGTACCCCCCCGGCCGCCAGGGCACGGCGCCTAACTTCTACCCCGGGGTCCCGGACCACCGGCTCGGAGACGAGAGACTCTACGGCCCCGCCCGGCCCCCCGGGGAGCGTGGCTACGCCACGGTGCAGCACCCCCACCCCAACCACCGCCACCCACAGGGCCTGTCCCCGGAGAACAACCACCCGTACGCCACCCACCATCGGTACCCCCCCAACGGGAGCCGGGACCCCCGCATCTTAGCCCCGCTGCCCATGGACTCGGGGCAGCCCATGCTCCGGGAGGGCGCCTTGTACCGCCAGCACCGTCACAACGGGCGGTCGGCCACGCCCCCCACACACCCCCACCACCACCACGTCCCCCACCACCACCAGCCCCATGCGGACTACAGCCTGGTCGACCGGCAGCCGCCCCCGCCCAGTCGCCCCCAGGGGTCGGAGGGGGGGACGGGCCGAGACCCTCACTCCTCCTCGGGGGGCGTGCCCCGGTCGACCAGCTTCCAGCAGGCGCAGATGTCGCCGCTGCAGGAGTTTGTTTTCCCCGACGTGGCGGCGCCACACTTCAGGACCCCGTTCCAGCAGCAGCAGCAGCAGCGGCAGCAGCAGCAGGCGTCGATGCAGCAGCAGTTCCCGGCGCTGTTTGGAGCGCCGGACTACCGCCACGCTCAGGAGGCCTTCGCCATGCAGGAGTCCATGCTGTTGTGAGGAGGGAGGCCGAGAGACCGAGAGAGACACACACGGAGAGAATGGTTTGAGGGGAAACAGGAAGTGAAAGGTGGACCGACGGATGTACTGTGCTGGAGGGGAGAGATTTAGAGAATGAGGTGAAGTCACTCACACTATGGCAATAGACAGGCTTTGATTCTGACGTCGGTTAGGATCGTCCTCGTGTGTTTTCGTTGGGGTTTGTTTCCGTTTGTTTGGGCGGTCGACTCTTTTGGTTAAGTTTCTTGTGTAGTTTTCTCTGTGTTGTCGGTTCGTTTTAAGTGTATTGTTTGCTTTGCTGTGCTTTATGTGTTAAAGTAGGGTTCTCGCTGGCTCCTCCACTGCACTGCGACGGTGCGGGTCAACCCAGCCTCCGGAAGTTTCCACCGATCACTGTAAACTATGAAATGATGACGCAACGACCTGAACGGACCGAGAGAGAGAGCTATTTTATTTTTGGATGTGAAATCATTGCGAGAGGTGACATTATATATGTATCTTTATATAGATATGTATACAAGTGTCTTTTTAGAGTCTTAAATGTACAGTTACTATTTTTTTGTTGTCGTCATTACTGTAGTAATACTGAGTATTAAAATCAGTAGGGGGCGGGCTGTACTCCCGGAGAGACAAAAAAAACACATCCATTCCTTTTCTTTTTTTAATATATGTTTGCAACAGATAATTTACGTTAGTTTTGTCCGCCGTATGCGCGTTGATCTTATTATTTTGAAAGAGAAGAGTTTATGGTTAAGCAACTAATATAATAATTTGTTTACTGAGAGTTGTGACTTCTATTTTGACTTGAGTACAAGCACCTCCAAATTAGTTATTTTTCTTTGTCTGCTTTATTTTTTAATGATTGGAATATTTTCCTTTTTGTCATTGAGATTATTCTACCATTGCTGTTTCAGCAATGCTTGTTCTTGATCTGCTGATACATTGGTGTACACATGGATACATTTCAAGTATGCAGGCTTGTGTCAAATTTAGATTTTGTTTTGCTTGAGAAATGCCAAGGGCTGTTTTTGTAAGGGCTCTTAGAGAGAAATTGTGTGCGTTTGTTTTGTCAACCCTTTCCTGATTTGCAGTCTTATATTACTTACAGAACATTAGCTGGACGTCATTTTCAACACGCGTCACATTCACGCAAACACGCACACCATTACGTAGGCCTACATTTAACTTGAGCAAACATTAAATAACATTGTGTATTACACTCCGTATTCACATGTACACTAACAGTGCCCCCTAGTCTTCAATGTGTGAATCACACATTTCAGTTGCTAATTGGCCATATGCCGTTATTTCTCATTATTTGGCGTAACCCTAGTTGTCAACAGTATTGCAGTACTGTTTTTATTACATTCCCATTTTTTTATCATCAGACTAATTTCCTTCACAATTCTCTGATTCTTTGTTTAATAAAACAAGTTTGATTGAAATCAATAAATGACTGTCATTGCCTTTGCGATAGGCCTATCCATTTAATAGCATGGCCTATGATTCACAAATGCGTGTGAACGCTGACAGCTGAATGAAAAGCGCAAAGCACAGTTGAAAATGCAGAAATGTAAATTAATTGAACTGAAAGAATGCACTGCACTGCTGAAAACCTGAAGGGTCAAATGTATTACGCTGATACAACATTCACACTAACAACGATTTCAATATCCAGAGTGTGAATGCTGAGATTTGCTTAAACTGGCTGACTAAGATGTATTTACATTTAATTTTCTACTTGTTGCTGTTTTCACAAGCCCTTTAAGAAATCCCCTTTATCCTCTTGCCGGGTTCGTCCACTTATTTGGTTATTCCGCCCTCTGGTGGAGAAAAGTGTTCGTCGAGGGACACTGTGCTTGAGCCGGAAGATGAATTGTGTTTATTCTAAATGATGAGAGCACAAACGCTACTCTATTAAAAAAGGTCATCCAGTGGCCACCCAAGTAGTTGTTACTGAAATGTATTAATATGGAGATGATTCATTGATAAGGATTTGGTTTGGATGAAACCTAATGGGAAACCCAAACCCTAATAGGAAACCCTTACCCTGGCCTTAAGGCAAACCCTTGAACAAAAAACTGATCCTAAAATCAGACCCTAATAGGAAACCCTAAACCTAACCAAACGCCAAACCCTTAAACCATTGGTGCTCAAGGTGCGGCCCGCGGGCAAATGGCGGTCCGCAGAAACATTCCTGGTGGCCCGCAATGACATACAGATGTAAGTAAAAAAATTCTATATATATTATTATATCAATATTAATTCAAACAAAAAATATATATATAAAGAGTAAAGTCGACTCTCTAGCTCTCAATTAAATCCTGTTATATTTGTTAGTTTTAATCCGACTGTACATTACTTTGAAAGGATGAACCTCAGTTTCATGATTTAGACCTCACTTGACCTCACTCCCAGAGGTCCACGGTGCAAAGTTTTTTTTCACCACTGGGATGCTGACGGCGTTCCCGCTAAAAAATTTTTCCTTTGGCGGCCCCCAGTCAAATTTTTGGTTCCTAAAATGGCCCTCAGCTCTCACAACTTTGAGAACCCCTGCCTTAAACCAAACTTATGTCTTTTTAATTTAGGGCTGGTACTTCTGGATTTTTGAATCTTCTCTTGGTTTTTTATTTGGTTGGCAGGTCTTAACAGAAAAATGACAAAAGTCTGCAAATCATTGTTTAATCATTCAATCAAGTCAGTTCCAGGCAGTGACATTTTATCTTATATTTGTGACGGCCCACCAAGAGGTTAAACGGAGGCCTCTTTATTAGCATTAAATGCTGTATGTCAGTTGAAATTAACAACTATGATCATGCCTCATTATGAGTGGTAATGTGATCCAAACACAAGATTTCTTTACTCAAAACAGACCTCAAGTCAAACCCAGTGTTAGACATAGGCATCGTTACTCTCGTCGGTTCCGATATCAAGAGCCATTTAAACCACCAAATACTTAAAGTATAGTGTGGTGCAGCAGGCCGTCACCAGTACCCTTGCAAACCTCACGTATCGTCCAAAATCTTGACAGTAAAGACCTCCTCCTCACCGTTCATACAAATACTGATCACATTCATTCCCCTTTGGCCAAAAAAAAAAAAACATTGAGCGACAGCAATTCATTCTGAAATAAATTAAACCTGTGAATTCAATTATTCCCGCCAAAACCCTATTGAAGGTTCACTCAGTTAGCATCCGCCAACCGTTGAGCTAAATGCACAACAAACACTTTCAAGGTTGAATTACACCAACTTGTTCTCTTCCTCTGGAAAAGTCATTAAAATACTTAATCGACAATACTGGATTCAACACTGGTACACTACATCGGTACAAACAGTCCAGCCTCTGCTGGGTCACTCGTGGGCCTTTTCCGCCGCATGGTTCCAGACGGGCTTGCGTTTCTCTATGAAGGCCCGGATGCCCTCCTGCCCGTCCCGCAGGGCCAGGTTGTCCACCATGACCTTGGAGGCGGTGGCGTAGGCCGCGTCTCGACCCTGCGCCATTTGCCTGGAGGACAGGGAGAGGGTGGGTGTCACGAGAATGTTGAAAATAACTGGTCAACACTCAACATCTGGCACTGCACTACCTAGATTACTTGACTTTACCCTGCATCTAATCCACTTGATTATTTAATATCATATTGCTCATACTTATGGTACTGTCCATCTATGCTGCTTTGATCCGTTAAATCAATCGTTACATCAATCTTATCTTCTTAGTTTTTTTATCGGTATTCAAATAAAACGCAAGGGGTTACACTGTCCTTTTTTATACCCCGTCATCAAACAAAACCAAAGGGTTGACAATGTCGTTTTTTATAGCCCGTCATCAATTAAAACGTAAGGGGTAACACTGTAGTTTTTTAATAAAACGTAAGGGGTAACACTGTCGTTTTTTTATCGCCCGTCATCAAATAAAACGTAAGGGGTAACATTGTCGTTTTTTATCAAACAAAACGTACTGTCGTTTTTTATTGCCCGTCATCAAATAAAACGTGAGGGGTAACACTGTCGTTTTTTATCAAATAAAACGACAGTGTCGTTTTTTAATCGCCCATCATCAAATAAAACGTGAGGGGTAACACTGTCGTTATTTATAAACTAAAACATAAGAGGTAACACTGTCGTTTTTTTTTGCCCGTAATCAAAAAAACGTAAGGGGTAACACTGTCGTTTTTTTAATAAAACATAAGCGGTAACACTGTCTATTTTTATCGGCCGTCATCAAAAAAAACATAAGGGGTAACACTGTCGTTTTTTATCAAAAAAAACACAAGGGGTAAAACTGTGTTTTTTTATCGGCCGTCATCAAAAAAAACAAAAGGGGTAACACTATTGTTTTTTATCGGCCGCCATCCAAAAAAATATACGGGGTATCACGGTCGTTTTTTATCGGCCGCCATCAAAAAAAACATTCGTTTTTTATCAAAAAAAACACAAGGGGTAACACTGTCGTTTTTTAGCGACCGTCATCAAAAAAAACAAAAGGGGTAACACTGTCGTTTTTTATCGGCCGTCATCAAAATAAATATAAGGGGTAACACTGTCGTTTTTTATCGGCCGTCGTCAAAAAAAACATAAGGGGTATCACTGTCGTTTTTTATCGGCCGTCATCAAAAAAAACAAAAGGGGTAACACTGTCGTTTTTTATCGGCCGTCATCAAAAAAAACATAAGGGGTAACACTGTCGTTTTTTATCAAATAAAAGATAAGGCGTAACACTGTCGTTTTTTATTCCCAGTCATCAAATAAAACGTAAGGGATAACGCAGTCGTTTTTTATCAAAAAAAACATAAGGGGTAACACTGTCGTTTTTTTATTGCCCGTCAACAAATAAAACGTAAGGAGTATCACTGTTGATTTTTTAATAAAACATAAGGGGTAACACTGTCGTTTTTTATCGGCCGTCATCAAAAAAAACATAAGGGGTAACACTGTCGTTTTTTATGAAAAAAAACATAAGGGGTAACACTGTCGTTTTTTATAAAAAGAAACAAGGGGTAACACTGACGTTTTTTATTCCCAGTCATCAAATAATTTTCTTTATCGGCCGTCATCAAAAAAAACATAAGGGGTAACAATGTCGTTTCTTATCAAAAAAAAAATAAGGGGTAACACACTCGTTTTTTATCGGCCGTAATCAAACAAAACATAAGGGGTAACACTATCGTTTTTTATCGGCCGTCATCAAAAAAAACATAGGGGGTAACACTGTCGTTTTTTATTGGCCGTCATCAAAAAGAACATAAGGGGTATCACTGTCGATTTTTATCGGCCATCATCAAAAAAAACATAAGGGGTAACATTGTCGTTTTTTATCAAAAAAAACACAAGGGGTAACACTGTCGTTTTTTATCGGCCGTCATCAAAAAAAACAAAAGGGGCAACACTGTCGTTTTTTATCGGCCGTCATCAAAAAAAACATAAGGGGTAACACTGTCGTTTTTTATCAAATAAAAGATAAGGGGTAACACTGTTGTTTTTTATTCCCAGTCATCAAATAAAACGTAAGGGATAACGCTGTCGTTTTTTATCAAAAAAAACATAAGGGGTAACACTGTCGTTTTTTTATTGCCCGTCAACAAATAAAACGTAAGGAGTATCACTGTTGATTTTTTAATAAAACATAAAGGGGAACAAAACATGAGGGGTTGGTTGTTCGATCCCCAGCTCCTCCTAGCTGGGTGATTATAGTACAATCAAAAACATAAGGGGTAACACTGTTGTTTTTTTATTGCCCGTCGACAAATAAAACGTAAGGGGTAACACTGTCGTTTTTTATCAAAAAAAACATAAGGGGTAACACTGTCGTTTTTTATCGGCCGTCATCAAAAAAAACATAAGGGGTAACACTGTCGTTTTTTATCAAAAAAAACATAAGGGGTAACACTGTTGTTTTTTATCAAAAAAAACATAAGGGGTAACACTGTCGTTTTTTATCGGCCGTCATCAAAAAAAACATAAGGGGTAACACTGTCGTTTTTTATCGGCCGTCATCAAAAAAAACATAAGGGGTAACACTGTCGTTTTTTATCGGCCGTCATCAAAAAAAACATAAGGGGTAACACTGTCGTTTTTTATCGGCCGTCATCAAAAAAAACATAAGGGGTAACACTGTCGTTTTTCATAAAAAAAAACATAAGGGGTAACACTGTCGTTTTTTATCGGCCGTCATCAAAAAAAACGTAAGGGGTAATTGTTTTTTTATTGCCCGTCAACAAATAAAACGTAAGGGGTAACAGTGTCGTTTTTTATCGGCCGTCATCAAAAAAAACATAAGGGGTAACACTGTCGTTTTTTATCAAAAAAAACATAAGGGGTAACACTGTCGTTTTTTATCGGCCGTCATCAAAAAAAACATAAGGGGTAACGCTGTCATTTTTTATCGGCCGTCATCAAAAAAAACATAAGGGGCAACACTGTCGTTTTTTATCAAAAAAAACATAAGGGGTAACACTGTCGTTTTTTATCGGCCGTCATCAAAAAAAACATAAGGGGTAACACTGTCGTTTTTTATCAAAAAAAACATAAGGGGTAACACTGTCGTTTTTTATCGGCCGTCATCAAAAAAAACATAAGGGGTAACGCTGTCATTTTTTATCGGCCGTCATCAAAAAAAACATAAGGGGCAACACTGTCGTTTTTTATCAAAAAAAACATAAGGGGTAACACTGTCGTTTTTTATCGGCCGTCATCAAAAAAAACATAAGGGGTAACACTGTCATTTTTTATCAAAAAAAACATAAGGGGTAACACTGTCGTTTTTTATCGGCCGTCATCAAAAAAAACATAAGGGGTAACGCTGTCATTTTTTATCGGCCATCATCAAAAAAAAAATAAGGGGCAACACTGTCGTTTTTTATCAAAAAAAACATAAGGGGTAACACTGTCGTTTTTTATCGGCCGTCATCAAAAAAAACATAAGGGGTAACACTGTCATTTTTTATCAAAAAAAACATAAGGGGTAACACTGTCGTTTTTTATCGGCCGTCATCAAAAAAAACATAAGGGGTAACACTGTCGTTTTTTATGGGCCGTCATCAAATAAATAATAAGATTTGACACTGTCGTTTTTTATCAAAAAAAACATAAGGGGTAACACTGTCGTTTTTTATCGGCCGTCATCAAAAAAAACATAAGGGGTAACACTGTCGTTTTTTATCGGCCGTCATCAAAAAAAACATAAGGGGTAACACTGTCGTTTTTTATGGGCCGTCATCAAATAAATAATAAGATTTGACACTGTCGTTTATTATTACAGATCGGGCGGCTTAGCTCAGTAGGTAGAGCAGTTGGATTGAAACTGAAAGGTTGGTTGTTCGATCCCCAGCTCCTCCTAGCTGGGCGATTATAGTACAATAAAAAACATAAGGGGCAACACTGTCGTTTTTTATCGGCCGTCATCAAAAAAAACATAAGGGGTCATCAAAAAAAACATAAGGGGTAACACTGTCATTTTTTATCGGCCGTCATCAAAAAAAACATAAGAGGTAACACTGTCGTTTTTTATCGGCCGTCATCAAAAAAAACATAAGGGGTAACACTGTCGTTTTTTATCGGCCGTCATCAAAAAAAACATAAGGGGTAACACTGTCGTTTTTCATCAAAAAAAACATAAGGGGTAACACTGTCGTTTTTTATCGGCCGTCATCAAAAAAAACATGAGGGGTAACACTGTCATTTTTTATCGGCCGTCATCAAAGAAAACATAAGGGGTAACACTGTCGTTTTTTATCGGCCGTCATCAAAAAAAACATAAGGGGTAACACTGTCGTTTTTTATCAAAAAAAACATAAGGGGTAACACTGTCGTTTTTTATCGGCCGTCATCAAAAAAAACATAAGGGGTAACACTGTCATTTTTTATCGGCCGTCATCAAAGAAAACATAAGGGGTAACACTGTCGTTTTTTATCGGCCGTCATCAAAAAAAACATAAGGGGTAACACTGTCGTTTTTTATCAAAAAAAACATAAGGGGTAACACTGTTGTTTTTTATCAAAAAAAAGCATAAGGGGTAACACTGTCGTTTTTTATCGGCCGTCATCAAAAAAAACATAAGGGGTAACACTGTCGTTTTTTATCGGCCGTCATCAAAAAAAACATAAGGGGTAACGGTCTTTTTTATCGGCCGTCATCAAAAAAAACATAAGGGGTAACACTGTCGTTTTTTATCGGCCGTCATCAAAAAAAACATAAGGGGTAACACTGTCGTTTTTTATCAAAAAAAACATAAGGGGTAACACTGTCGTTTTTTATCGGCCGTCATCAAAAAAAACATAAGGGGTAACACTGTCATTTTTTATCGGTCGTCATCAAAAAAAACATAAGGGGTAACACTGTCGTTTTTTATCGGCCGTCATCAAAAAAAACATAAGGGGTAACACTGTCGTTTTTTATCGGCCGTCATCAAAAAAAACATAAGGGGTAACACTGTCGTTTTTCATCAAAAAAAACATAAGGGGTAACACTGTCGTTTTTTATCGGCCGTCATCAAAAAAAACATGAGGGGTAACACTGTCATTTTTTATCGGCCGTCATCAAAGAAAACATAAGGGGTAACACTGTCGTTTTTTATCGGCCGTCATCAAAAAAAACATAAGGGGTAACACTGTCGTTTTTTATCAAAAAAAACATAAGGGGTAACACTGTCGTTTTTTATCGGCCGTCATCAAAAAAAACATAAGGGGTAACACTGTCATTTTTTATCGGCCGTCATCAAAGAAAACATAAGGGGTAACACTGTCGTTTTTTATCGGCCGTCATCAAAAAAAACATAAGGGGTAACACTGTCGTTTTTTATCAAAAAAAACATAAGGGGTAACACTGTTGTTTTTTATCAAAAAAAAGCATAAGGGGTAACACTGTCGTTTTTTATCGGCCGTCATCAAAAAAAACATAAGGGGTAACACTGTCGTTTTTTATCGGCCGTCATCAAAAAAAACATAAGGGGTAACGGTCTTTTTTATCGGCCGTCATCAAAAAAAACATAAGGGGTAACACTGTCGTTTTTTATCGGCCGTCATCAAAAAAAACATAAGGGGTAACACTGTCGTTTTTTATCAAAAAAAACATAAGGGGTAACACTGTCGTTTTTTATCGGCCGTCATCAAAAAAAACATAAGGGGTAACACTGTCATTTTTTATCGGTCGTCATCAAAAAAAACATAAGGGGTAACACTGTCGTTTTTTATCGGCCGTCATAAAAAAAAACATAAGGGGTAACACTGTTGTTTTTTATCAAAAAAAACATAAGGGGTAACACTGTCGTCTTTTATCGGCCGTCATCAAAAAAAACATAAGGGGTAACACTGTCGTTTTTTATCGGCCGTCATCAAAAAAAACATAAGGGGTAACACTGTCGTTTTTTATCAAAAAAAACATAAGGGGTAACACTGTCGTTTTTTATCGGCCGTCATCAAAAAAAACATAAGGGGTAACACTGTCGTTTTTTATCAAAAAAAACATAAGGGGTAACACTGTCGTTTTTTATCGGCCGTCATCAAAAAAAACATAAGGGGTAACGCTGTCATTTTTTATCGGCCGTCATCAAAAAAAACATAAGGGGCAACACTGTCGTTTTTTATCAAAAAAAACATAAGGGGTAACACTGTCGTTTTTTATCGGCCGTCATCAAAAAAAACATAAGGGGTAACACTGTCATTTTTTATCAAAAAAAACATAAGGGGTAACACTGTCGTTTTTTATCGGCCGTCATCAAAAAAAACATAAGGGGTAACGCTGTCATTTTTTATCGGCCGTCATCAAAAAAAACATAAGGGGCAACACTGTCGTTTTTTATCAAAAAAAACATAAGGGGTAACACTGTCGTTTTTTATCGGCCGTCATCAAAAAAAACATAAGGGGTAACACTGTCATTTTTTATCAAAAAAAACATAAGGGGTAACACTGTCGTTTTTTATCGGCCGTCATCAAAAAAAACATAAGGGGTAACACTGTCGTTTTTTATGGGCCGTCATCAAATAAATAATAAGATTTGACACTGTCGTTTTTTATCAAAAAAAACATAAGGGGTAACACTGTCGTTTTTTATCGGCCGTCATCAAAAAAAACATAAGGGGTAACACTGTCGTTTTTTATCGGCCGTCATCAAAAAAAACATAAGGGGTAACACTGTCGTTTTTTATGGGCCGTCATCAAATAAATAATAAGATTTGACACTGTCGTTTATTATTACAGATCGGGCGGCTTAGCTCAGTAGGTAGAGCAGTTGGATTGAAACTGAAAGGTTGGTTGTTCGATCCCCAGCTCCTCCTAGCTGGGCGATTATAGTACAATAAAAAACATAAGGGGCAACACTGTCGTTTTTTATCGGCCGTCATCAAAAAAAACATAAGGGGTCATCAAAAAAAACATAAGGGGTAACACTGTCATTTTTTATCGGCCGTCATCAAAAAAAACATAAGAGGTAACACTGTCGTTTTTTATCGGCCGTCATCAAAAAAAACATAAGGGGTAACACTGTCGTTTTTTATCGGCCGTCATCAAAAAAAACATAAGGGGTAACACTGTCGTTTTTCATCAAAAAAAACATAAGGGGTAACACTGTCGTTTTTTATCGGCCGTCATCAAAAAAAACATGAGGGGTAACACTGTCATTTTTTATCGGCCGTCATCAAAGAAAACATAAGGGGTAACACTGTCGTTTTTTATCGGCCGTCATCAAAAAAAACATAAGGGGTAACACTGTCGTTTTTTATCAAAAAAAACATAAGGGGTAACACTGTCGTTTTTTATCGGCCGTCATCAAAAAAAACATAAGGGGTAACACTGTCGTTTTTTATCGGCCGTCATCAAAGAAAACATAAGGGGTAACACTGTCGTTTTTTATCGGCCGTCATCAAAAAAAACATAAGGGGTAACACTGTCGTTTTTTATCAAAAAAAACATAAGGGGTAACACTGTTGTTTTTTATCAAAAAAAAGCATAAGGGGTAACACTGTCGTTTTTTATCGGCCGTCATCAAAAAAAACATAAGGGGTAACACTGTCGTTTTTTATCGGCCGTCATCAAAAAAAACATAAGGGGTAACGGTCTTTTTTATCGGCCGTCATCAAAAAAAACATAAGGGGTAACACTGTCGTTTTTTATCGGCCGTCATCAAAAAAAACATAAGGGGTAACACTGTCGTTTTTTATCAAAAAAAACATAAGGGGTAACACTGTCGTTTTTTATCGGCCGTCATCAAAAAAAACATAAGGGGTAACACTGTCATTTTTTATCGGTCGTCATCAAAAAAAACATAAGGGGTAACACTGTCGTTTTTTATCGGCCGTCATCAAAAAAAACATAAGGGGTAACACTGTCGTTTTTTATCGGCCGTCATCAAAAAAAACATAAGGGGTAACACTGTCGTTTTTCATCAAAAAAAACATAAGGGGTAACACTGTCGTTTTTTATCGGCCGTCATCAAAAAAAACATGAGGGGTAACACTGTCATTTTTTATCGGCCGTCATCAAAGAAAACATAAGGGGTAACACTGTCGTTTTTTATCGGCCGTCATCAAAAAAAACATAAGGGGTAACACTGTCGTTTTTTATCAAAAAAAACATAAGGGGTAACACTGTCGTTTTTTATCGGCCGTCATCAAAAAAAACATAAGGGGTAACACTGTCATTTTTTATCGGCCGTCATCAAAGAAAACATAAGGGGTAACACTGTCGTTTTTTATCGGCCGTCATCAAAAAAAACATAAGGGGTAACACTGTCGTTTTTTATCAAAAAAAACATAAGGGGTAACACTGTTGTTTTTTATCAAAAAAAAGCATAAGGGGTAACACTGTCGTTTTTTATCGGCCGTCATCAAAAAAAACATAAGGGGTAACACTGTCGTTTTTTATCGGCCGTCATCAAAAAAAACATAAGGGGTAACGGTCTTTTTTATCGGCCGTCATCAAAAAAAACATAAGGGGTAACACTGTCGTTTTTTATCGGCCGTCATCAAAAAAAACATAAGGGGTAACACTGTCGTTTTTTATCAAAAAAAACATAAGGGGTAACACTGTCGTTTTTTATCGGCCGTCATCAAAAAAAACATAAGGGGTAACACTGTCATTTTTTATCGGTCGTCATCAAAAAAAACATAAGGGGTAACACTGTCGTTTTTTATCGGCCGTCATAAAAAAAAACATAAGGGGTAACACTGTTGTTTTTTATCAAAAAAAACATAAGGGGTAACACTGTCGTCTTTTATCGGCCGTCATCAAAAAAAACATAAGGGGTAACACTGTCGTTTTTTATCGGCCGTCATCAAAAAAAACATAAGGGGTAACACTGTCGTTTTTTATCAAAAAAAACATAAGGGGTAACACTGTCGTTTTTTATCGGCCGTCATCAAAAAAAACATAAGGGGTAACACTGTCGTTTTTTATCAAAAAAAACATAAGGGGTAACACTGTCGTTTTTTATCAAAAAAAACATAAGGGGTAACACTGTCGTTTTTTATCGGCCGTCATCAAAAAAAACATAAGGGGTAACACTGTCGTTTTTTATCGGCCGTCATCAAAAAAAACATAAGGGGTAACACTGTCGTTTTTTATGGGCCGTCATCAAATAAATAATAAGATTTGACACTGTCGTTTATTATTACAGATCGGGCGGCTTAGCTCAGTAGGTAGAGCAGTTGTATTGAAACTGAAAGGTTGGTTGTTCGATCCCCAGCTCCTCCTAGCTGGGCGATTATAGTACAATAAAAAACATAAGGGGCAACACTGTTGTTTTTTATCGGCCGTCATCAAAAAAAACATAAGGGGTAACACTGTCGTTTTTTATCGGCCGTCATCAAAAAAAACATAAGGGGTAACACTGTCGTTTTTTATCAAAAAAAACATAAGGGGTAACACTGTCGTTTTTTATCGGCCGTCATCAAAAAAAACATAAGGGGTAACACTGTCATTTTTTATCGGTCGTCATCAAAAAAAACATAAGGGGTAACACTGTCGTTTTTTATCGGCCGTCATAAAAAAAAACATAAGGGGTAACACTGTTGTTTTTTATCAAAAAAAACATAAGGGGTAACACTGTCGTTTTTTATCGGCCGTCATCAAAAAAAACATAAGGGGTAACACTGTCGTTTTTTATCGGCCGTCATCAAAAAAAACATAAGGGGTAACACTGTCGTTTTTTATCAAAAAAAACATAAGGGGTAACACTGTCGTTTTTTATCGGCCGTCATCAAAAAAAACATAAGGGGTAACACTGTCGTTTTTTATCAAAAAAACATAAGGGGTAACACTGTCGTTTTTTATCAAAAAAAACATAAGGGGTAACACTGTCGTTTTTTATCGGCCGTCATCAAAAAAAACATAAGGGGTAACACTGTCGTTTTTTATCGGCCGTCATCAAAAAAAACATAAGGGGTAACACTGTCGTTTTTTATGGGCCGTCATCAAATAAATAATAAGATTTGACACTGTCGTTTATTATTACAGATCGGGCGGCTTAGCTCAGTAGGTAGAGCAGTTGTATTGAAACTGAAAGGTTGGTTGTTCGATCCCCAGCTCCTCCTAGCTGGGCGATTATAGTACAATAAAAAACATAAGGGGCAACACTGTTGTTTTTTATCGGCCGTCATCAAAAAAAACATAAGGGGTAACACTGTCATTTTTTATCGGCCGTCATCAAAAAAAAACATAAGGGGTAACACTGTCGTTTTTTATCGGCCGTCATCAAAAAAAACATAAGGGGTAACACTGTCGTTTTTCATCAAAAAAAACATAAGGGGTAACACTGTCGTTTTTTATCGGCCGTCATCAAAAAAAACGTAAGGGGTAACACTGTTGTTTTTTATTGCCCGTCAACAAATAAAACGTAAGGGGTAACAGTGTCGTTTTTTATCGGCCGTCATCAAAAAAAACATAAGGGGTAACACTGTCGTTTTTTATCGGCCGTCATCAAAAAAAACATAAGGGGTAACACTGTCGTTTTTTATGGGCCGTCATCAAATAAATAATAAGATTTGACACTGTCGTTTATTATTACAGATCGGGCGGCTTAGCTCAGTAGGTAGAGCAGTTGTATTGAAACTGAAAGGTTGGTTGTTCGATCCCCAGCTCCTCCTAGCTGGGCGATTATAGTACAATAAAAAACATAAGGGGCAACACTGTCGTTTTTTATCGGCCGTCATCAAAAAAAACATAAGGGGTAACACTGTCATTTTTTATCGGCCGTCATCAAAAAAAACATAAGGGGTAACACTGTCGTTTTTCATCAAAAAAAACATAAGGGGTAACACTATCATTTTTTATCGGCCGTCATCAAAAAAAACATAAGGGGTAACACTGTCGTTTTTTATCGGCCGTCATCAAAAAAAACATAAGGGGTAACACTGTCGTTTTTCATCAAAAAAAACATAAGGGGTAACACTGTCGTTTTTTATCGGCCGTCATCAAAAAAAACGTAAGGGGTAACACTGTTGTTTTTTATTGCCCGTCAACAAATAAAACGTAAGGGGTAACAGTGTCGTTTTTTATCGGCCGTCATCAAAAAAAACATAAGGGGTAACACTGTCGTTTTTTATCGGCCGTCATCAAAAAAAACATAAGGGGTAACACTGTCGTTTTTTATGGGCCGTCATCAAATAAATAATAAGATTTGACACTGTCGTTTATTATTACAGATCGGGCGGCTTAGCTCAGTAGGTAGAGCAGTTGTATTGAAACTGAAAGGTTGGTTGTTCGATCCCCAGCTCCTCCTAGCTGGGCGATTATAGTACAATAAAAAACATAAGGGGTAACACTGTTGTTTTTTTATTGCCCGTCAACAAATAAAACGTAAGGGGTAACAGTGTCGTTTTTTATCGGCCGTCATCAAAAAAAACATAAGGGGTAACACTGTCGTTTTTTATCAAAAAAAACATAAGGGGTAACACTGTCGTTTTTTATTGGCCGTCATCAAAAAAAACATAAGGGGTAACACTGTCATTTTTTATCGGCCGTCATCAAAAAAAACATAAGGCGTAACACTGTCGTTTTTTATCGGCCGTCATCAAAAAAAACATAGGGGGTAACACTGTCGTTTTTTATCAAAAAAAACATAAGGGGTAACACTGTCGTTTTTTATCGGCCGTCATCAAAAAAAACATAAGGGGTAACACTGTCGTTTTTTATCAAAAAAAACATAAAGAGTAACACTGTCATTTTTTATCGCCCGTCAACAAATAAAACGTAAGGGGTAACAGTGTCGTTTTTTATCGGCCGTCATCAAAAAAAACATAAGGGGTAACACTGTCGTTTTTTATCAAAAAAAACATAAGGGGTAACACTGTCGTTTTTTATCGGCCGTCATCAAATAAAACATAAGGGGCAACACTGTCATTTTTTATCGGCCGTCATCAAAAAAAACATAAGGGGTAACACTGTCGTTTTTTATCGGCCGTCATCAAAAAAAACAAAAGGGGTAACACTGTCTTTTTTATCGGCCGTCATGAAAAAAAACATAAGGGGTAACACTGTCGTTTTTTATCGGCCGTCATCAAAAAAAACATAAGGGGTAACACTGTCGTTTTTTATGGGCCGTCATCAAATAAATAATAATATTTGACACTGTCGTTTATTATCAAAGATCGGGCGGCTTAGCTCAGTAGGTAGAGCAGTTGTATCGAAACTGAAAGCTTGGTTGTTCGATCCCCAGCTCCTCCTAGCTGGGCGATTATAGTACAATAAAAAACATAACACACTGTTGTTTTTTTATTGCCCGTCAACAAATAAAACGTAAGGGGTAACAGTGTCGTTTTTTATCGGCCGTCATCAAAAAAAACATAAGGGGTAACACTGTTGTTTTTTTATTGCCCGTCAACAAATAAAACGTAAGGGGTAACAGTGTCGTTTTTTATCGGCCGTCATCAAAAAAAACATAAGGGGTAACACTGTCGTTTTTTGTCAAAAAAAGCATAAGGGGTAACACTGTCGTTTTTTATCGGCCGTCATCAAATAAAACATAAGGGGCAACACTGTCGTTTTTTATCGGCCGTCATCAAAAAAAACAAAAGGGGTAACACTGTCTTTTTTATCGGCCGTCATGAAAAAAAACATAAGGGGTAACACTGTCGTTTTTTATCGGCCGTCATCAAAAAAAACATAAGGGGTAACACTGTCGTTTTTTATCAAAAAAAACATAAAGGGTAACACTGTCGTTTTTTATCGGCCGTCATCAAAAAAAACATAAGGGGTAACACTGTCATTTTTTATAGGTCGTCATCAAAAAAAACATAAGGGGTAACACTGTCGTTTTTTATCGGCCGTCATCAAAAAAAACATAAGGGGTAACACTGTCGTTTTTTATCGGCCGTCATCAAAAAAAACATAAGGGGTAACACTGTCGTTTTTTATGGGCCGTCATCAAATAAATAATAAGATTTGACACTGTCGTTTATTATCACAGATCGGGCGTCTTAGCTCAGTAGGTAGAGCAGTTGTATTGAAACTGAAAGGTTGGTTGTTCGATCCCCAGCTCCTCCTAGCTGGGTGATTATAGTACAATAAAAAACATAACATAACTGTTGTTTTTTTATTGCCCGTCAACAAATAAAACGTACGGGGTAACAGTGTCGTTTTTTATCGGCCGTCATCAAAAAAAACATAAGGGGTAACACTGTCGTTTTTTATCGGCCGTCATCAAAAAAAACATAAAGGGTAACACTGTCGTTTTTTATCAAAAAAAACATAAGGGGTAACACTGTCGTTTTTTTTTCGGCCGTCATCAAAAAAAACATAAGGGGTAACACTGTCGTTTTTTATCAAAAAAAACATAAGGGGTAACACTGTCGTTTTTTATCGGCCGTCATCAAAAAAAACATAAGGGGTAACACTGTCGTTTTTCATCAAAAAAAACATAAGGGGTAACACTGTCGTTTTTTATCGGCCGTCATCAAAAAAAACAGAAGGGGCAACACTGTCGTTTTTTTATTCCCCGTCATCAAATAAAACGTAAGGGGTAACACTGTTGTTTTTTTAAAAAAACATAAGGGGTAACACTGTCGTTTTTTATCAAATAAAACATAAGGGGTAAAACTGTCGTTTTTTATCGGCCGTCATCAAATAAAACATAAGAGGTTACACCGTCATTTTTAATCAAATAAAACATAAGGGGTAACACTGTCGTTTTTTATCGGCCGTCATAAAAGAAAACATAAGGGGTAACACTGTTGTTTTTTATAGGCCGTCATCAAATAAAAAGTAAGGGGTAACACTGTTGTTTTTTTAATAAAACATAAGGGGTAACACTGTTGTTTTTTATTCCCCGTCATCAAATAAAATATAAGGGGTAACACTGTTGTTTTTTTATTGCCCGTCAACAAATATAACGTAAGGGGTAACACTGTCGTTTTTTGAATAAAACATAAGGGGTAACAATGTCGTTTTTTATCGGCCGTCATCAAATAAAACATAAGGGGTTACACTGTCGTTTTTTTAATAAAGGGTTAACACTGAGTTAAAATCTGTAGGTAGATATACAGAAAATGTTTGACTTCTAGCAATAGAAGAAATTACACTAACACTGATGTTTTTTATTGCCCGTCATCATCTAAAACGTAAGTTTTTATCAAATAAAAACATAAGGGGTAACAGTGTCGGTTTTTTCATCGGCCGTCATCAAATGAGACATGAGTGGTAACACCGTCATTTCATATCAAATAAAACGTAAGGGGTAACACTGTCGTTTTTTTATTGCCCGTCATCAAATGAAACGTAAGGGCTAACACTGTCGTTTTTTATTAAATAAAACATTCTCTCGGCCGTCATCAAATAAAACGTAAGGGGTAACACTGTCGTTTTTTATCGGTATTCATCAAATACATCGTAAGGGGTAACACTGTTGATTTTTATTGCCCGTCATCAAATAAAACATAAGGAGTAACACTGTTGTTTTTTATTGCCCGTCATCAAATAAAACATAAGGAGTAACACTGTTGTTTTTTATTGCCTGTCATCAAATAAAACGTACGGGGTAATTGTTTTTTTATTGCCCGTCAACAAATAAAACGTAAGGGGTAACAGTGTCGTTTTTTATCGGCCGTCATCAAAAAAAACATAAGGGGTAACACTGTCGTTTTTTATCAAAAAAAACATAAGGGGTAACACTGTCGTTTTTTATCGGCCGTCATCAAAAAAAACATGAGGGGTAACACTGTCATTTTTTATCGGCCGTCATCAAAGAAAACATAAGGGGTAACACTGTCGTTTTTTATCGGCCGTCATCAAAAAAAACATAAGGGGTAACACCGTCATTTCATATCAAATAAAACGTAAGGGGTAACACTGTCGTTTTTTTATTGCCCGTCATCAAATGAAACGTAAGGGCTAACACTGTCGTTTTTTATTAAATAAAACATTCTCTCGGCCGTCATCAAATAAAACGTAAGGGGTAACACTGTCGTTTTTTATCGGTATTCATCAAATACATCGTAAGGGGTAACACTGTTGATTTTTATTGCCCGTCATCAAATAAAACATAAGGAGTAACACTGTTGTTTTTTATTGCCCGTCATCAAATAAAACATAAGGAGTAACACTGTTGTTTTTTATTGCCTGTCATCAAAAAAAACGTAAGGGGTAATTGTTTTTTTATTGCCCGTCAACAAATAAAACGTAAGGGGTAACAGTGTCGTTTTTTATCGGCCGTCATCAAAAAAAACATAAGGGGTAACACTGTCGTTTTTTATCAAAAAAAACATAAGGGGTAACACTGTCGTTTTTTATCGGCCGTCATCAAAAAAAACATAAGGGGTAACGCTGTCATTTTTTATCGGCCGTCATCAAAAAAAACATAAGGGGCAACACTGTCGTTTTTTATCAAAAAAAACATAAGGGGTAACACTGTCGTTTTTTATCGGCCGTCATCAAAAAAAACATAAGGGGTAACACTGTCGTTTTTTATCAAAAAAAACATAAGGGGTAACACTGTCGTTTTTTATCGGCCGTCATCAAAAAAAACATAAGGGGTAACACTGTCATTTTTTATCGGCCGTCATCAAAAAAAACATAAGGGGCAACACTGTCGTTTTTTATCAAAAAAAACATAAGGGGTAACACTGTCGTTTTTTATCGGCCGTCATCAAAAAAAACATAAGGGGTAACACTGTCATTTTTTATCAAAAAAAACATAAGGGGTAACACTGTCGTTTTTTATCGGCCGTCATCAAAAAAAACATAAGGGGTAACGCTGTCATTTTTTATCGGCCGTCATCAAAAAAAACATAAGGGGCAACACTGTCGTTTTTTATCAAAAAAAACATAAGGGGTAACACTGTCGTTTTTTATCGGCCGTCATCAAAAAGAACATAAGGGGTAACACTGTCATTTTTTATCAAAAAAAACATAAGGGGTAACACTGTCGTTTTTTATCGGCCGTCATCAAAAAAAACATAAGGGGTAACACTGTCGTTTTTTATGGGCCGTCATCAAATAAATAATAAGATTTGACACTGTCGTTTTTTATCAAAAAAAACATAAGGGGTAACACTGTCGTTTTTTATCGGCCGTCATCAAAAAAAACATAAGGGGTAACACTGTCGTTTTTTATCGGCCGTCATCAAAAAAAACATAAGGGGTAACACTGTCGTTTTTTATGGGCCGTCATCAAATAAATAATAAGATTTGACACTGTCGTTTATTATTACAGATCGGGCGGCTTAGCTCAGTAGGTAGAGCAGTTGGATTGAAACTGAAAGGTTGGTTGTTCGATCCCCAGCTCCTCCTAGCTGGGCGATTATAGTACAATAAAAAACATAAGGGGCAACACTGTCGTTTTTTATCGGCCGTCATCAAAAAAAACATAAGGGGTCATCAAAAAAAACATAAGGGGTAACACTGTCATTTTTTATCGGCCGTCATCAAAAAAAACATAAGAGGTAACACTGTCGTTTTTTATCGGCCGTCATCAAAAAAAACATAAGGGGTAACACTGTCGTTTTTTATCGGCCGTCATCAAAAAAAACATAAGGGGTAACACTGTCGTTTTTCATCAAAAAAAACATAAGGGGTAACACTGTCGTTTTTTATCGGCCGTCATCAAAAAAAACATAAGGGGTAACACTGTCGTTTTTTATCAAAAAAAACATAAGGGGTAACACTGTCGTTTTTTATCGGCCGTCATCAAAAAAAACATAAGGGGTAACACTGTCATTTTTTATCGGCCGTCATCAAAGAAAACATAAGGGGTAACACTGTCGTTTTTTATCGGCCGTCATCAAAAAAAACATAAGGGGTAACACTGTCGTTTTTTATCAAAAAAAACATAAGGGGTAACACTGTTGTTTTTTATCAAAAAAAAGCATAAGGGGTAACACTGTCGTTTTTTATCGGCCGTCATCAAAAAAAACATAAGGGGTAACACTGTCGTTTTTTATCGGCCGTCATCAAAAAAAACATAAGGGGTAACGGTCTTTTTTATCGGCCGTCATCAAAAAAAACATAAGGGGTAACACTGTCATTTTTTATCGGCCGTCATCAAAAAAAACATAAGGGGCAACACTGTCGTTTTTTATCAAAAAAAACATAAGGGGTAACACTGTCGTTTTTTATCGGCCGTCATCAAAAAAAACATAAGGGGTAACACTGTCGTTTTTTATCAAAAAAAACATAAGGGGTAACACTGTCGTTTTTTATCGGCCGTCATCAAAAAAAACATAAGGGGTAACGCTGTCATTTTTTATCGGCCGTCATCAAAAAAAACATAAGGGGCAACACTGTCGTTTTTTATCAAAAAAAACATAAGGGGTAACACTGTCGTTTTTTATCGGCCGTCATCAAAAAAAACATAAGGGGTAACACTGTCATTTTTTATCAAAAAAAACATAAGGGGTAACACTGTCGTTTTTTATCGGCCGTCATCAAAAAAAACATAAGGGGTAACGCTGTCATTTTTTATCGGCCGTCATCAAAAAAAACATAAGGGGCAACACTGTCGTTTTTTATCAAAAAAAACATAAGGGGTAACACTGTCGTTTTTTATCGGCCGTCATCAAAAAAAACATAAGGGGTAACACTGTCATTTTTTATCAAAAAAAACATAAGGGGTAACACTGTCGTTTTTTATCGGCCGTCATCAAAAAAAACATAAGGGGTAACACTGTCGTTTTTTATGGGCCGTCATCAAATAAATAATAAGATTTGACACTGTCGTTTTTTATCAAAAAAAACATAAGGGGTAACACTGTCGTTTTTTATCGGCCGTCATCAAAAAAAACATAAGGGGTAACACTGTCGTTTTTTATCGGCCGTCATCAAAAAAAACATAAGGGGTAACACTGTCGTTTTTTATGGGCCGTCATCAAATAAATAATAAGATTTGACACTGTCGTTTATTATTACAGATCGGGCGGCTTAGCTCAGTAGGTAGAGCAGTTGGATTGAAACTGAAAGGTTGGTTGTTCGATCCCCAGCTCCTCCTAGCTGGGCGATTATAGTACAATAAAAAACATAAGGGGCAACACTGTCGTTTTTTATCGGCCGTCATCAAAAAAAACATAAGGGGTCATCAAAAAAAACATAAGGGGTAACACTGTCATTTTTTATCGGCCGTCATCAAAAAAAACATAAGAGGTAACACTGTCGTTTTTTATCGGCCGTCATCAAAAAAAACATAAGGGGTAACACTGTCGTTTTTTATCGGCCGTCATCAAAAAAAACATAAGGGGTAACACTGTCGTTTTTCATCAAAAAAAACATAAGGGGTAACACTGTCGTTTTTTATCGGCCGTCATCAAAAAAAACATGAGGGGTAACACTGTCATTTTTTATCGGCCGTCATCAAAGAAAACATAAGGGGTAACACTGTCGTTTTTTATCGGCCGTCATCAAAAAAAACATAAGGGGTAACACTGTCGTTTTTTATCAAAAAAAACATAAGGGGTAACACTGTCGTTTTTTATCGGCCGTCATCAAAAAAAACATAAGGGGTAACACTGTCATTTTTTATCGGCCGTCATCAAAAAAAACATAAGGGGTAACACTGTCGTTTTTTATCGGCCGTCATCAAAAAAAACATAAGGGGTAACACTGTCGTTTTTTATCAAAAAAAACATAAGGGGTAACACTGTTGTTTTTTATCAAAAAAAAACATAAGGGGTAACACTGTCGTTTTTTATTGGCCGTCATCAAAAAAAACATAAGGGGTAACACTGTCGTTTTTTATCGGCCGTCATCAAAAAAAACATAAGGGGTAACGGTCTTTTTTATCGGCCGTCATCAAAAAAAACATAAGGGGTAACACTGTCGTTTTTTATCGGCCGTCATCAAAAAAAACATAAGGGGTAACACTGTCGTTTTTTATCAAAAAAAACATAAGGGGTAACACTGTCGTTTTTTATCGGCCGTCATCAAAAAAAACATAAGGGGTAACACTGTCATTTTTTATCGGTCGTCATCAAAAAAAACATAAGGGGTAACACTGTCGTTTTTTATCGGCCGTCATAAAAAAAAACATAAGGGGTAACACTGTTGTTTTTTATCAAAAAAAACATAAGGGGTAACACTGTCGTTTTTTATCGGCCGTCATCAAAAAAAACATAAGGGGTAACACTGTCGTTTTTTATCGGCCGTCATCAAAAAAAACATAAGGGGTAACACTGTCGTTTTTTATCAAAAAAAACATAAGGGGTAACACTGTCGTTTTTTATCGGCCGTCATCAAAAAAAACATAAGGGGTAACACTGTCGTTTTTTATCAAAAAAAACATAAGGGGTAACACTGTCGTTTTTTATCAAAAAAAACATAAGGGGTAACACTGTCGTTTTTTATCGGCCGTCATCAAAAAAAACATAAGGGGTAACACTGTCGTTTTTTATCGGCCGTCATCAAAAAAAACATAAGGGGTAACACTGTCGTTTTTTATGGGCCGTCATCAAATAAATAATAAGATTTGACACTGTCGTTTATTATTACAGATCGGGCGGCTTAGCTCAGTAGGTAGAGCAGTTGTATTGAAACTGAAAGGTTGGTTGTTCGATCCCCAGCTCCTCCTAGCTGGGCGATTATAGTACAATAAAAAACATAAGGGGCAACACTGTTGTTTTTTATCGGCCGTCATCAAAAAAAACATAAGGGGTAACACTGTCATTTTTTATCGGCCGTCATCAAAAAAAACATAAGGGGTAACACTGTCGTTTTTTATCGGCCGTCATCAAAAAAAACATAAGGGGTAACACTGTCGTTTTTCATCAAAAAAAACATAAGGGGTAACACTGTCGTTTTTTATCGGCCGTCATCAAAAAAAACGTAAGGGGTAACACTGTTGTTTTTTATTGCCCGTCAACAAATAAAACGTAAGGGGTAACAGTGTCGTTTTTTATCGGCCGTCATCAAAAAAAACATAAGGGGTAACACTGTCGTTTTTTATCGGCCGTCATCAAAAAAAACATAAGGGGTAACACTGTCGTTTTTTATGGGCCGTCATCAAATAAATAATAAGATTTGACACTGTCGTTTATTATTACAGATCGGGCGGCTTAGCTCAGTAGGTAGAGCAGTTGTATTGAAACTGAAAGGTTGGTTGTTCGATCCCCAGCTCCTCCTAGCTGGGCGATTATAGTACAATAAAAAACATAAGGGGCAACACTGTCGTTTTTTATCGGCCGTCATCAAAAAAAACAAAAAAAACATACTGTCATTTTTTATCGGCCGTCATCAAAAAAAACATAAGGGGTAACACTGTCGTTTTTCATCAAAAAAAACATAAGGGGTAACACTGTCATTTTTTATCGGCCGTCATCAAAAAAAACATAAGGGGTAACACTGTCGTTTTTTATCGGCCGTCATCAAAAAAAACATAAGGGGTAACACTGTCGTTTTTCATCAAAAAAAACATAAGGGGTAACACTGTCGTTTTTTATCGGCCGTCATCAAAAAAAACGTAAGGGGTAACACTGTTGTTTTTTATTGCCCGTCAACAAATAAAACGTAAGGGGTAACAGTGTCGTTTTTTATCGGCCGTCATCAAAAAAAACATAAGGGGTAACACTGTCATTTTTTATCGGCCGTCATCAAAAAAAACATAAGGGGTAACACTGTCGTTTTTTATCGGCCGTCATCAAAAAAAACATAAGGGGTAACACTGTCGTTTTTCATCAAAAAAAACATAAGGGGTAACACTGTCGTTTTTTATCGGCCGTCATCAAAAAAAACGTAAGGGGTAACACTGTTGTTTTTTATTGCCCGTCAACAAATAAAACGTAAGGGGTAACAGTGTCGTTTTTTATCGGCCGTCATCAAAAAAAACATAAGGGGTAACACTGTCGTTTTTTATGGGCCGTCATCAAATAAATAATAAGATTTGACACTGTCGTTTATTATTACAGATCGGGCGGCTTAGCTCAGTAGGTAGAGCAGTTGTATTGAAACTGAAAGGTTGGTTGTTCGATCCCCAGCTCCTCCTAGCTGGGCGATTATAGTACAATAAAAAACATAAGGGGTAACACTGTTGTTTTTTTATTGCCCGTCAACAAATAAAACGTAAGGGGTAACAGTGTCGTTTTTTATCGGCCGTCATCAAAAAAAACATAAGGGGTAACACTGTCGTTTTTTATCAAAAAAAACATAAGGGGTAACACCGTCGTTTTTTATTGGCCGTCATCAAAAAAAACATAAGGGGTAACACTGTCATTTTTTATCGGCCGTCATCAAAAAAAACATAAGGCGTAACACTGTCGTTTTTTATCGGCCGTCATCAAAAAAAACATAGGGGGTAACACTGTCGTTTTTTATCAAAAAAAACATAAGGGGTAACACTGTCGTTTTTTATCGGCCGTCATCAAAAAAAACATAAGGGGTAACACTGTCGTTTTTTATCAAAAAAAACATAAAGAGTAACACTGTCATTTTTTATCGCCCGTCAACAAATAAAACGTAAGGGGTAACAGTGTCGTTTTTTATCGGCCGTCATCAAATAAAACATAAGGGGCAACACTGTCATTTTTTATCGGCCGTCATCAAAAAAAACATAAGGGGTAACACTGTCGTTTTTTATCGGCCGTCATCAAAAAAAACAAAAGGGGTAACACTGTCTTTTTTATCGGCCGTCATGAAAAAAAACATAAGGGGTAACACTGTCGTTTTTTATCGGCCGTCATCAAAAAAAACATAAGGGGTAACACTGTCGTTTTTTATGGGCCGTCATCAAATAAATAATAATATTTGACACTGTCGTTTATTATCAAAGATCGGGCGGCTTAGCTCAGTAGGTAGAGCAGTTGTATCGAAACTGAAAGGTTGGTTGTTCGATCCCCAGCTCCTCCTAGCTGGGCGATTATAGTACAATAAAAAACATAACACACTGTTGTTTTTTTATTGCCCGTCAACAAATAAAACGTAAGGGGTAACAGTGTCGTTTTTTATCGGCCGTCATCAAAAAAAACATAAGGGGTAACACTGTTGTTTTTTTATTGCCCGTCAACAAATAAAACGTAAGGGGTAACAGTGTCGTTTTTTATCGGCCGTCATCAAAAAAAACATAAGGGGTAACACTGTCGTTTTTTGTCAAAAAAAGCATAAGGGGTAACACTGTCGTTTTTTATCGGCCGTCATCAAATAAAACATAAGGGGCAACACTGTCGTTTTTTATCGGCCGTCATCAAAAAAAACAAAAGGGGTAACACTGTCTTTTTTATCGGCCGTCATGAAAAAAAACATAAGGGGTAACACTGTCGTTTTTTATCGGCCGTCATCAAAAAAAACATAAGGGGTAACACTGTCGTTTTTTATCAAAAAAAACATAAAGGGTAACACTGTCGTTTTTTATCGGCCGTCATCAAAAAAAACATAAGGGGTAACACTGTCATTTTTTATAGGTCGTCATCAAAAAAAACATAAGGGGTAACACTGTCGTTTTTTATCGGCCGTCATCAAAAAAAACATAAGGGGTAACACTGTCGTTTTTTATCGGCCGTCATCAAAAAAAACATAAGGGGTAACACTGTCGTTTTTTATGGGCCGTCATCAAATAAATAATAAGATTTGACACTGTCGTTTATTATCACAGATCGGGCGTCTTAGCTCAGTAGGTAGAGCAGTTGTATTGAAACTGAAAGGTTGGTTGTTCGATCCCCAGCTCCTCCTAGCTGGGTGATTATAGTACAATAAAAAACATAACATAACTGTTGTTTTTTTATTGCCCGTCAACAAATAAAACGTACGGGGTAACAGTGTCGTTTTTTATCGGCCGTCATCAAAAAAAACATAAGGGGTAACACTGTCGTTTTTTATCGGCCGTCATCAAAAAAAACATAAAGGGTAACACTGTCGTTTTTTATCAAAAAAAACATAAGGGGTAACACTGTCGTTTTTTTTCGGCCGTCATCAAAAAAAACATAAGGGGTAACACTGTCGTTTTTTATCAAAAAAAACATAAGGGGTAACACTGTCGTTTTTTATCGGCCGTCATCAAAAAAAACATAAGGGGTAACACTGTCGTTTTTCATCAAAAAAAACATAAGGGGTAACACTGTCGTTTTTTATCGGCCGTCATCAAAAAAAACAGAAGGGGCAACACTGTCGTTTTTTTATTCCCCGTCATCAAATAAAACGTAAGGGGTAACACTGTTGTTTTTTTAAAAAAACATAAGGGGTAACACTGTCGTTTTTTATCAAATAAAACATAAGGGGTAAAACTGTCGTTTTTTATCGGCCGTCATCAAATAAAACATAAGAGGTTACACCGTCATTTTTAATCAAATAAAACATAAGGGGTAACACTGTCGTTTTTTATCGGCCGTCATAAAAGAAAACATAAGGGGTAACACTGTTGTTTTTTATAGGCCGTCATCAAATAAAAAGTAAGGGGTAACACTGTTGTTTTTTTAATAAAACATAAGGGGTAACACTGTTGTTTTTTATTCCCCGTCATCAAATAAAATATAAGGGGTAACACTGTTGTTTTTTTATTGCCCGTCAACAAATATAACGTAAGGGGTAACACTGTCGTTTTTTGAATAAAACATAAGGGGTAACAATGTCGTTTTTTATCGGCCGTCATCAAATAAAACATAAGGGGTTACACTGTCGTTTTTTTAATAAAGGGTTAACACTGAGTTAAAATCTGTAGGTAGATATACAGAAAATGTTTGACTTCTAGCAATAGAAGAAATTACACTAACACTGATGTTTTTTATTGCCCGTCATCATCTAAAACGTAAGTTTTTATCAAATAAAAACATAAGGGGTAACAGTGTCGGTTTTTTCATCGGCCGTCATCAAATGAGACATGAGTGGTAACACCGTCATTTCATATCAAATAAAACGTAAGGGGTAACACTGTCGTTTTTTTATTGCCCGTCATCAAATGAAACGTAAGGGCTAACACTGTCGTTTTTTATTAAATAAAACATTCTCTCGGCCGTCATCAAATAAAACGTAAGGGGTAACACTGTCGTTTTTTATCGGTATTCATCAAATACATCGTAAGGGGTAACACTGTTGATTTTTATTGCCCGTCATCAAATAAAACATAAGGAGTAACACTGTTGTTTTTTATTGCCCGTCATCAAATAAAACATAAGGAGTAACACTGTTGTTTTTTATTGCCTGTCATCAAATAAAACGTACGGGGTAGCACTCATTTTTCATTGCCCATCATCAAATAAAACGTAAGGGGTAACACTGTAGTTTTTTATCAAATAAAACATAAGGGGTAACAGTGTCGTCTTTTTATCTGTCTTTTACTCTGCACGCTGCCCATAAAGTTTTAGCTAATCCGATGGTAAGATTTAGGGGGATCATCATGCGCGTTTGTATGACCGCTTCATAAAAGACAACAATGACAGGGAGATGTAAACGTAAGGGGTAGGAAACACCTGGGGTCGTTAAACAAAGGAGCAACACATTGTGGTGGCAATAATTGAACACTGTTGTAATCGCTGTGTTTCGACCAGCAGTCGGACAGCGTTCGAGGAACACTCCCCAAATTCGATTTTGTTTCAAGGATAACGGGGCCCTAAGAATGGATGCATCCATGGTATCGGAAGACAGATTGAATAAAGTTTACCCCCCCTTATTCAAGGTCAATTTCTGCACACGTTAACATTTGGCCACAGGCATTACAGTGTTACCACGGAGGGGGGGTTTACCTGTGAAAGGTGGCCTTGCCGAGGGCTACCACGGGCTGGCTAGCCTGGCAGATGCGCTGGGCGACGGCCAGTGTCTCCTCCTCCAGACGCTCCTCCGGGACCACCTTGCTGACCAGGCCGTGGAGCAAGGCATCACGGGCCGAGATGGGGGTGCCTGTGAACAGCATCTCCATGGCAACCTAGTATGGCAAGTAAGGGAAAATAAAATGAACAGAGGATTATAGTAATTATTAGTAAGTAATGAGAAAGTTGATACAGGCTGTTAAATTATATATATATATATATATATATATATATATATATATATATATATATATATAAACATTTTGTCTATATTTCTAATTATATTTCAACACAATATAATACCACAACGCAACAACAAAGATTCCATAGCATACCTGTATACGAAAAAAAGACTTAGAAATAATACGAACAAGCTTCAGTCCCCTTCACTCACAAATAATACGCATAATGTTGACATAATTTCAATTTCTGTATTCAGGATAAGGAGGGTGCAATCCAATCCTATTGGCTACCTTCCTGGGCACTGCTCGGCCAATAGCCACAGCCGGAGTAGAGCAAAAGAGTCCCACGTTGACACCAGGGGTGGCAAAGGTGGATTTCTCTGTCACGATGGCAATATCACAGCTGGCGACAAGCTGGCAGCCAGCTGCCGTGGCAACGCCGTTCACCATGGCGATCACAGGTACAGGTATGTCCTGGATCAGAGTCATGACCTAGAGACAATGTTCAAGTATAAAGTTGTTTCTACAGATCGTCGATATGAACAGTTATTTCCTTCAGCTTCCAGTCAGGCAGGGTTTTATAAATTAAAAAATAAATAAATGTATGTTTCCCATGCATGTAAAGCCCTTTGAATTGAATGCAATCGAATTGAGTAGGCTACTGTTCACTAAAAGTCACCCACACAGCCTCATAGCTTGACCAATGATACCAAAAAGAGGGTATCAGGGGTACTCAATTCAAAAGGGGACAAGACAGAGAGACTCACCTCTGAGCATGCTAGAAACACCTGCGTGTGGTATTCTCTGCCCTGCAGCGAGGTCAGCTCCTTCAGGTCATGTCCCGAAGAAAACACTGGACCATTTGCTATCACACAAACAAGCAACAGAATCATTCCGATTGTCCAATAGACACTACAAAACCACCAACAACCACAACAACAACACAAACTTACCAGATATGATAATAACTCTGAGTTCGTCACTATTTGCATCGATGAGAATGTCATTTCTTAGGGATTGCAACATGGACAGGGAGAGTGCATTCCTCTTTCGGGGGTTGTTCAGTATGATTCTCCTGAAAGACGAACATTGGTGTCAAACATGTGTGCCTGAGAAGTGACATTTCACAACTTCTTACAATGTAACTGTACTCTAAATTACAAACAAAACCTTATTCCATTGTTTTGTTGCCTCAAAGTCAGCGGTTCTGTTTTAGCCTGTGTGCACAACCGGGCACCAGTGAGAAGAGTTAGTTTGTTAAGCTGTAAGAGATCCCCAGCCCTGCACAATATATTCCGTGCCATATTGCCTTTCCCGATGATGACGTATACAACGCTTCCGGGTGGGAGCCTCTCGTATTTGCCAATCAGATTTTGGGAGAGACTTTAAAGACCTAACGCTATTTACATTGAAGGGAAACCGATATCTATTTTTTTGGTTTGGTTGTAAACATGGTTATAAGAATTATATGATCTTCAACATTGTAATCTATGCCATTTTATTAAGCATCTTGGAAACAAACAGTATAAACCCACGGTGTGGCGCATTTTAAAAAAATAAAACTACTTATTATTATACGCTCCTAACGCCCATACAATTTCTTCGTAGGCTACAGTACGAAGAAAGTGTCAAAAAGTTGGGGAGGGTCCTCATAGGAATAGCACGGCCCCCGTCCTTCCCTGAAATCTCAACCCAATACGCAATGTTTTACAACCTCACTGTTTGATTTCAGGCTGAAACAGGGGTTCACCTACATTTATAAAGATACAATAAAGATTAAAGTTGTAAATATTGGAGTAAAAAACCCGGCATATTCTAGAGATCAAAGAAGCGCTTCTTGAAATAATAATTATTAACATTATTTGACATTGTGTCCACTAGATGCGGACATAGGATCCGTTTTAGCTTAATAAACTGTTTATGTATGCCACGGTACCCATGTAGGCGACCCCAGCGGTGTGCAGTGCATACAAGATAAGCTCACGGTAGTGTTACTATACAAATAAAACGTGTGTCCGTGAGTAATCTTTTCCTTAAAATTGTTTTGATGACAGTCAACTGTGTTTGAATAACAGCAGTAGACTACACCTGAAAGTACCCACCTTCTCGCCTCGACGACTGAATGGGTGGAGTAGGCTACTTTCAGCTCAGATGGCTTGCCACCACTCTCGCTCTATCACCACATTACGCACAAGGAGCCTACAGAAGTAACACCCGGTCTGAGGATTGCGCACCGGACCCAGCTCAACTTTACTTGTTGGAATTTTCTTCACTATGGCCTTGTGATGCGACCCCTGCTATTCGATAATGATGTGGTTGTTGACGATCGGTTGGGTAAGTGTAGTTACGGTGTTATATCTATGATATTCATACATGTTGGACGCATTTGGGTTCATTGGTGTCGTGTTCTTAATTCAAATGGGTTTTAATTAATGTATTGTTGATAGAACATGTGTTCTATAATGTTTAGAACTATTAACGAACTCGTTAACCTTGTTTCCCCTTAGAAAACCTACTGATGATTCTTATCGCTTATTTGACCAATTAACAACCCCCTTTTTTGGTCATACATTTGTCATATATTATCAATGTGTCAAATTGTGTGAAGTCATTTCGGCAAAGGATGCGATACGTGTTTTTTTCTGTCATCGCATCAGTTGTGATCTCAACGAAACGTTGCACACAAAACTTAAAGAAAAGTCTCATCGCATCGGTTGGTGAAATGTGGGTGATCGCTTTTCATCTTAGTGGACAGACATCCTGGAACCAAATGACCTTGAGGCTTGGTCCTAACGAGCGTCAGTTGAAATTGACCGTTTATATAATTGGTTAACATACAAAGATAAGCTAAACCGGTCCCTAATGCTGTGCTGAGCCTATAATAAGGGCTCCCAGAGCAAATAGTGGTCGGCAAGCTCCTTCCAATATGAAATGTGACTCCGTCGCAACATCCCAGTGAGATTTTCATTGGTGTTTGTATTTCTCATCCAACAATGTTGCTGTCTTTCTCTCCAATTCACCTCCTCCCCCTCACCCTTTTCCTCTCTCCCTCCCTCCCCCTCTCCGGGTAAACCAGACTCTACATGAGAACAGAAGATTAGATGATCCTTGAGTGTGAGACCAGACAGACACGCAAGCCAGGGGTGGGTGGGGGGATAAACATACAGGAACAGGAAGAAGAAGAGTGGAGGAGGAAGAGTGTGAAGTCCGGCATTGGACTGAGGTCAGAGCAGGCCGCCATGGACGTCCAACTGCGGGGGAACCCTCCTCACAGCTACGGTGTCAGCAGGACCTCAATTCCTCAAGTAAGTACCAGAAAAATCCTCCAAACACTCTGGGTCAATTTTGAATTTGTGGTTTTAAAAGAAAACCATGTTTTTAGCTTAATGAATACAGCGTCCATTAAATGCCAATCACGGGAAGCTCTAGTGAGCCTGCCCGTTTGGTCTTACGCCTGAATCGAATCGTAGTAAAGTCTTCATCATTAAGTTCTTTCAACACTAGGATACTTGCGGAACAGAAACATCACATCACCCCCAGCCCCCAAGCTGGTTGACCTCTGGTCATCTCACACCCGAATCGGTTCGCCTGAGTGACAGAGAGCACCTGCCTGACAACATAATCTCCTCCAGCATGCCTTAGGGATTACATTCATTAACAAACCCGAGCGAGTCAGACCGGTTTGTCGGCAGTTTCTGCGGGTCATGCTGAATAGTACAAAAGGAATCTTCCATTGTTGTGGAAACCAAAATATCACATGTATCTCGTGTGGGTTTCGGCGAGGTGTTGCTGTCGGTGTGTTCACCGCAGTCATGTGGGCTGAAACGAGTTTGCATTGTCATTGTGCGGTGTGTTTGAGGATCGCACACTTCTGAATACATCAGGCAAAGCTGTTATGTCTGCAGCAGAATCGGTGGCTTTGCCGAGTGAACCACCGAGACCTTAACCTTAAAATAGTGTAAATGAGTATGTAGCCCGTACACGCTGACACTATAATGGTAGTCGTGGCACAGCATGTAGTCAAAACAGCACATTGTCATACCTACCTACTGTGCCCGCCATTGTTAAGAATCCTGTTCAACCACAGGCTGTTCCCAAGCAAGGAATTAACGGCGCCAGGGTATGGGTTTTGATTCCAACTAGGGCCCCTCATGCTAAGAATGTAGGAACTCAAGGTATTGCTTTGGATCAAAGTGACATATGGATTCCTTTATGTCGGGTCGCTCAAACCCAAGTTGAGTCACGTCTCCATGAAGCATCCCAACAGAGGCGTGACCTATGCATGCAGCATAACTGAGATTGTCAATGGTTTTGGTTTCCCTTTGTGTTAGTGAGTGCCAAAAAAACGAGACAGCTGATCAGGGTTTACAGGATGTTTTATGATAGATATCCGTCGTATGTGTTCAGGGCTGCAGTGGTTTGCAGCGAGTCATTGGTGTGGGAGATATGGTTTATGTGTCGCAGAGAAGCATCAGAGCAAGTTTGCAAGGTTGGCGGGCAGTGTTCTCTCTCTCGGTCCCGTGATCAGGATGATGATTATAGGCGATAACAAGAAGGCAAAACAATGAGGGCACTGTTGTCATGGAGATGAGGTAAACAATGCAAGGAAGTGGAGGCGTGTAAAGGGCCTAACAAGGATGAAGCTGTTGTTGACGTTTCCTCATCCTCTCCTACCCCCCAGGATAACAAGAACCTGCAGCAACTAGAGCAGGAGTGTCTCCAGTTCTTCGAGTCCACCATCGACTCCCTGGAGGAGAGCTTCGAGGACGGCGAGGAACAGAGCCAGCAGGCGCTCACGTTGGCCAGCGCCCCCTCCTCCTCGCTCATGCCTGTGCGAAGCTCCAGCCCGGGTGCCCCCTCGCCTCTCCAGACGAGAACCCCCAACCCGAGGGACAACGACATCATAGACCTGGTTCGGCCTGAGCCAGAGGTACCGACCAAAGAGGCCTTCTTCAATCCCGCCATGCCAGGTACGACTCAGGCATAAAACGTGAAACGTATCCACAACCTTAAAGAAATGACCCTCGCCAAGAGGGAAGTAGAACCTATTTTGGTTGTGGTAGTGTGTTGTAACATTGATTCACTAGATTGCTATGGGTGAGATAATTGTGTCAAAAGTGTGAGTGATTGAGTGAGAGAAGTCACAACAGAGAGAATCTGTAATACTAGGGAGTTGTTTTAAATTTTTGGTTTCATTGTTCGATTGTCAAATTATTTTTAGGGCAAAGTGTATGAGCTCAGCGTGTTCCTTTCTATTGGACCAACTGAGCTTTCTAATACTAACTGAAACATAAGCCCAACTTAACAAGAAACCTATGTCGCAGATTTTCAGAGTTTAGCGGCCATCCCCAGCAGCCACCAGGAAATGAAGCCGAGGCAGGAACCAGGAGACATGAAGGCTTCTGAGTACAATCCTCCCCTTCCCTCCGGGAGCAGCTACCGGACCCCCGACGGCCGCTCCAGCTACTGCCCCCCGGGCTGCGTCCCCACCCCGGTCCTGATAGCCCAGAAGTTAGCGGAGAACCAGGGCGGACCCACCTCCAACATCGGTCCCTCTTCTCTGCATCATCGGAAGAGTTTTGAGTCAGACAAGCCCACCAGCCTGGCCGAACAAACAGTCAAATATGGCCCGCCCACGTCCTCAAAGCCTACCCGCTTCCCGACCAACATCAATGTCGTCCATAGCAACAAGGAGGCAAACCAGACCAATGTGAACATCCATGAGAGGCAGGCGCAGATGCTTGCTAACCTCCCGGGGGCGTCTCAGTATCCGGGCCAGGAAGAAATGCCGCCCCCGGCCACTCAGAAGGGAAGTAACCTGCCCTCTCGAAGCGTTTCCTTTAGGGACCCCACACCGAGCAAATCCAGGATGGAGGCCCTGTCCAAACTGGGCCTCAGGGGCCGCACCCACTCAGGGGGGGAAGCCCTCTACGTCACGCCACAGAGCCCCATCTCGGTGGCATCGGCCCCACACCTCCCCAAAGACTTGGAGAGCAGCATGAGCGTCCCAGCGGTGCAACGTCCCAGCCGGCTCGCAGCCAGTGAGATCAAACCAGACAGAAAACCAGACACGGTGCCGGCAGACTTCATCAGCAGCAGCAAAGAGCATCCTGTCCATGTAAAGCCTTCACCTGTGGAAGAAGTCCCAAGAAGCAGCTACCACCGGGTGCCAGTTGAAAGCAAGCCATCGCCAGTTACCCAAGCGCCCGAAGTTCCTTCTTTTGACTTCAACAGTTACGGGGGCAAGACGGTCGTGATCAACCCCACCGTTCCCACCAAGGGGGACAA